>NC_041220.1:79338330-79366667 GCF_002837175.3 Physeter macrocephalus | reverse complement strand
GGATCTTCCTGGACTGGGGCACGAACCCATGTCCCCTGCATCGGCAGGTGGACTCTCAACCACTGCGCCACCAGGGAAGCCCTCTTCTTTTTTTTTTTTAAATAAATTTATTTATTTACTTTTGGCTGCGTTGGGTCTTCGTTGCTGCGTGCAGGCTTTTTCAAGTTGTAGCGAGCAGGGGCTGCTCTTCGTTGTGATGCGTGGGCTTCTCATTGTGGTGGCTTCTCTTGTTGCAGGGCACGGGCTCTAGGTGTGCGGGCTTCAGTAGTTGTGGCTTGTGGGCTCTAGAGTGCAGGCTCAGTAGTGTGGCACGTGGGCTTAGTTGCTCTGTGGCATGTGGGATCTTCCCGGATCAGGGCTCGAACCCGTGTCCCCTGCACTGGCAGGCGGATTCTTAACCACTGCACCACCAGGGAAGCCCTAACTACTCTTCTTTTTGAAACATTTTTCTTTCTTTGGTGCCAGTGATAATAGACTATCCTGGATTTTCCTCTTGCTCACCATATCTTCAACCCAGCTCACTCCTGAACTCTAAACCTGAGTTTTCAACTGTCTACTTGGCTTTTTGGACGTTCATAAATATCTTTTTTCAACATGTCCAAAGCTGAATTTTTGATTTTCCCTCTTCCCCAAACTCTGACCCCTCAATTTCCCGTTTCCTTAACTTAGTTATTGTTTTACCATCCACCCAGTGGAAAATCAAAACCATAAGAGTGATCCTTGTTCCCTCCTTAAGATCATACAGTTTTAGTATGTAATAATTAAGTCCTATAAATTTTATCTCCTACCTGTCTTAATTCATCTGTCTCTCTTCATCTCAGTGTACTTTCTAATCACTCTCACTGGATTCCTAACCTTCTTCTCTGTATCTGCTTTAATCTCCCTGCAGGCATTTCCCTCCCACTGCAGCCAGGATGTTTTAAAAGACCCAAATCTGTTTGTCTTGTCACAACTTTTTTTCTTACTGTTCTTCATGACCCTGCATAATCTGGCTCCTGCCTACTTTCCCTCCCTCATTTCTGCTCTTTTATTCTGTGTATTCTAGTCACATTGGTGGCTTTTCAATTTTCTAAACATGCCAAGTCCTTCCTTGCCTCTACTTTGCACAGGATGAACTTTCTGCCTGAAATGCTGTCATTGCCTAAGTTAAATCTTTTAAAGGTGATTTCCTGAGGGAATCCTCTTCTAATCATGACTCGTGGTATCCTATCCTTCATTTAAAAATTATATAATTTGTTGTTTAATACCTTAGAATGAAAACTCTATTTATGGGGATAAGGTAGGTTAGAGAACATTTCTGGTTGATGATTTTACCACCATTACCTATTTGCCTTGCAAATGGTGGGTACTTAATAAATATTCATGGAATTAGTAAGTTCAGAACTGTAATTATTCTGTATTCTAGATTGTGTGAAGTGTGATGACAAAAGTCCAGAAAGTAAAATTTTAATGGCACACTGTTGCTGTAATTGGAGAGGCTATTATTTCCTGGTTCTTTGGAGCTACACTGTCCAGTACTGTACCCACTAGCTGTGTGTGATTTTTTTTTTTCCTTCAAGTTTTAAAAAAATTACTCTTTTAAAAAGTGTATAAGTCAGTGGTTTTTAGTATATTCATAAGATTGTGCAGTTATTACAAGTATCTAATTGCAGAACATTCTTGTCACCCCCAAAAGAATCCCTGTACCTATTAATAGATCCTATTTTCCCCTCCCTGAAAAACCGATATTTTACTTTCTTTTTCTGTGGATCTGCTTATCACATGTGGCTTTAGAACACTTGAAGTGTGGCCATTCCAAATTGAAAGGTGCTGTAATTGTAAGTTAGACACTGGATCTTGAAGACTTAGTATTATAAAATGTGAAGTATCTCAGAAATTTTAATTTTGATTACATGATAAAATGATAATTTTTAATATATTGGAGATAAATATTAAAACTAATTTCTCCTGCTTCCTTTTACTCTTTTTAATGTGATTACTAGAAAAATTTAAAAATACATTTGTAGAACACTCCCTCACACCATACACAAAAATAAACTCAAAATGGCTTAAGACTTAAAATATAAGACATGACACCATAAAACTCCTAGAAGAAAACATAGGCAAAACGTTCTCAGGCATAAATTGTACCAGTGTTTTCCTAGGTCAGTCTCCCAATGCAATAGAATTAAAAGCAAAAATAGACAAATGGGACCTAACCAAACTTAAAAGCTTTTGCATAGCAAAGGAAACCATGAACAAAACGAAAAGACAACCTATGGACTGGGAGAAGATATTTGCAAATGTTGTGTGACCAACAAGGGTTTAATTTCCAAAATATACAAACAGCTTATACAGCTCAATAACAAAAAAACCAAACAACCCAATCAAAAAATGGACAGAAAACCTAAATAGACATTTCTCTAAAAAAAATATACAGATGACCAGTGGGCACATGAAACAATGCTCAACATCATTAATTATTAGAGAAGTGCAAATCAAAACTACAATGAAGTATCACTTCATACCAGTCAGAATAGCCATCATTAAAAAATCTACAAATTTTAAATTCTGGAGAGGGTGTGGAGAAAAGGGAACCCTCCCATGTTATTGGTGGGACTGTAAATTTGTGCAGCTACTATGGAAAACAGTGTGGAGGTTCCTTAAAAAACTAGAGTTGCCATATGATCCAGCAATCCCACTCCTGTGCAAATATCCAGATAAAACTATAATACAGAAAGATACATGCACCCCAGTGTTCATAGCAGCACTGTTTACAATAGCCAAGACATGGGAGCAACCTTAATGTTCATCAGCAGATGAATGGATAAAAAAGGTGTGGTGTATATACATATACACACACGATGGAATACTAGTCTGCCATATAAAGAATGAAATAATTCCATTTGCAGAACATGGATGGACCTGGAGATTTTACTAAGTGAAATAAGTCAGAGAAAGACAAATATCATATCACTTATATGTGGAACCTAAAGAAATGATACAAATGGGGAATTCCCTGGAGGTCCAGTGGTTAGGACTCAGTGCCTTCACTGAGGTGGCCCAGGTTCAAGCCCTGGTTGGGGAACTAAGATCCCACAAGTTGCATGCCCCCCCCAAAAGATGCAAATGAACTTATTTACAAAATAGAAACAGACTTACATAGAAAACAAACTTATGGTTACTAAAGGGGAAGGGGGTGTGGAAGGGATAAATTGGGAGTTTGGAATTAGCAGATACAAACTGCTATATATAAAATAGATAACAAGGTCGTACTGTTTAGCACAGGGAACTATATTAAATATCCTGTAATAAACCATAATGGAACAGAATATGAAAAAGAATATATATGGGGGCTTCTGTGGTGGTTCAGTGGCTAAGATTCTGTACTCCCAATGCACGGGCCCTGGGTTTGATCCCTGGTCAGGGAGCTAGATCACACATGCTGAACTAAAGATCCGGAGTGCTGCAGCTAAGACCCGACGCAGCCAAATAACTAAATAAATATTTTTTTTAAAAAGCATATATATGTATAACTGAATCACTTTGCTGTATACCAGAAGCTAACACAACATTGTAAATCAGCTATATTTCAATTTAAAAAAATACAATCACTTATGAATAACTGGAAAAAAATAAAGTACATTTGTGGCTTATATTTCTGTTGGATAGCACTGGTCTAGAATTTGTTTTTTAGTAAGGACCACAAATGTGTCCCCATGGCCTCAGTTTCCCATTTTTCTTCTAGTCTCTTAGTTTCCATGTCAGTCCTGCTTTGGAAATGTGAATGTCCCAAGTTTCAGGTTTTTAACTGCTTAGGAGGTGGAAATGTTTTTTCTTGAGCCCTAGAATAGTAGGGGAAACATAAGTCATTTATGGTAAATTATGAGAAAGTAATGGCAAGTGTTAAACAAGCCTCATTTCCAGCAAATGAGGAAGAATTGAATTTCACATTTATTTACATGATAATAATGAGCAATGTTCCTGAATTTTGGTAGTAGTGATTTGACTGGGAAACAAATTAATAGTTTTTTTAATAGCATATGAGAATTATCTATAACTTTAGGGGTCATTTAGAATTATATTTGCTTATCCAAAATTTGGATTTAAATTATATTTTAGAAAACTTTTTCTAGAATAAATAGAAGAGGGGCTAAAGTGATAAATTATTGCTTTAAAGTATAATATTTGCTTTATGTAGAAGTTTTCTGCTCCAACATCATTATCAAAAGTCAACATATTGAAGTGTTAAATGGCTACTATACATTCAGCATTTACTATTTGGTAGGCATTAATACTGTATTCATTAAATTCCCCTATGAACTGTATGTGGTAGGTACTATTATAATTCCCAATTGACTGAGGATGAAACAGGTATGGAGTGGTTAGTTAACTTGCTCAAGGTCACACAGGTAGTACGTTTTAAACAGGTTAAACAACAGTAGCTTATACTTAGTGCTTTCTCAATAAAATCTATCAATTTTTAGTTTTTCCCAGGAGAATGTAAGCTCCAAGGGGGCAGGGACTTAGTTTTGTTGCTTAGTTGTTTCACTGACAATTGAGATTGCTTTCTGGCATGTAGTAGATCCCAGGAATTATTTGAAAGAATTTTGTAATGATGATGATGTCAGTTCATCAAGAGACTTGGCCTTGAGAATCTACTAGAATTGCTTTAAATTTTGCACTGTTGCTTATTAGTAGTAATGTTCGTTTTTTTACCACTTCCAAATTAACTTCAGCGTTATGTACTGTTTGGCATACTTTATGCATGTTATATCTTAATAAAAAGTTGTTTACTAGGAGCTGTAGCTTTTGTTCATCTCTTTTCCTTTTATGTGTTGGAAATGCATTGGAGCCACAAGGAAACGTAAGAAAAATCAAGACTACCAGAGGTCCCACTGTGTGTTTAGATAAGTTGGGAGAAGAAAGTATAGTAAAGCAACTTTCCAACTGTCCTTAGAAAAAATAGTATAGTGATAAAACAATTCAGGGTTTCATCCAAAAGCCTCAGCCTCCCTGGTTGTTGCAGTCATTAAAATCGAAAACACATTATTTTATTTATTTTTAGAAATTACAATTTCCATTCTTAGTTTGGAAACAGACCTGTGAAATAAATTTTAAAAATAAGGCTTTGAAATCAAAGGTTTTTGTAATTAATATTGTTAGGAGAAGGGTAACTATGCTACTTCTATCCAGGAAATTTTCATTTAATTCTGAGGTGTATTCTCATTTTACAATAATAAAATTGAGAGTTAGATGGTGACTTACCTGAATTAACATCACAAATAAGTGGCAGAACTGGGAATCACCTCACATCTGTCTGACTCCCAAGGCCATGATTTTTTAAAATACTGTCTGTCATTTTGCTGTTTTCCTTTTTTTCCCCTACAGTTCTTGAGTCTTAAAGTGGGATTTTAAGTTATTTTGTGTGGGCAGTGGGGTTGGAATTTTGGATTGTGGAAATACTGGGTTTGAATTAAAGTATGGATGTAATAAATGATAATTGTTGCGTGATGGAAAAATTAAGCTGTGAAAAATCTGTCTTTAACTTTCCATTTTCTTTTTATCTTTGGTTATCTGTGGATAAAACATAGAATTCTAGAACATAGAATACTTCTTTATAATGGGATTCATCATGGTTGTATTTTCTTGAGTTTTTAAGTAAATTTTTCATACACGAATAGTGTTCTTTCCCTAGAGTGAAAAAAAGACTCACTTTTCTCTGAATTACAGTTTTGGGGGAATGAGGACAGAGGTAATATTTGTTTACTTAGCATTTTACTAAACAAACAGTTGGGGGCAATCTAGAAGGCAGCTTTTCTAATTTGTTACTTCTTTCTACCCTTTCCCAAACTTCAGTGTAGTAAGTGTCCTTTAGTATCCTGCCATTTTAGGATTATTTACTTATTTTGGGGAAGGGGACATTGTGGGAACCTTATAGAGAACTTTGAAAGCATTCACAATTTGCAAGATTCGGTTACTCTTGTTTCCCTTAGAAATCGTAGGGGAGAAAAATAGATGTCTGTAAGTTATACTTTTGGCTTCTTAAATTGGTCAGTGAAGGGACGTCTGGTGCCTGTGATTTTCATTTTAACATTATTCATTCCTGTGCTTACTGGAAAAAGTATTTTACCATTACTAAAATTGTACATTTCATCCTCTTCTGCAAATACCAAGGATGATAATGATTTTTTTAGGGCACAGGAAGAAGTTCCCCATTATGCTTATTTATAATTAAATTTAATTTGGGGGTAAAATTATCTTCAGAAAAATATGAGATACTTTAATCCCAAATGTAGAAAAAGGTTATGAAATAAACCAGTACTAGTTAAAATGCATAAAGTAAGTTTTTTAATCCTGTGTTCTTATTAAAAGATAAGATAAATTAGGAGTCATGAAATCTTTAAAATTTGGGTTTTAAATTATGTATTTTTTTCTGTGCTTAACATTCGGTACTAAACTATTTAGTACAGAGAAAGTGAAAATGATGGTATCTTCTCCTGGGGGTGAGGGGAGGGAGTCAAGGACCTTAAAACAGTAATTCCTACACTGTTCCATCAGTAAGCAAGTTTAAGAAGGTGGGTTCAAAAGCAAAAATTTACTTTTGAAATCTTGTGGGGCTTTCTTTCATAAGAGTACATGTGTCACTTAGTTATAAAGTACAAAATAAGTAGATGTAGATAAATATAAAAATCCTAACCAAAAAATGAAAGGAAAGCTTTGTATATTAAGGATTTGTGTTTTAAAAAATTGAGAAAAGGGGAGGGTCATTGTGTTAGGTGAATAGACCAGTAAGATACTGGGGTAGGTTACATAATGTAAGCGGAGAGCCCATTTGCAGGCAGGTACTTGTGGGCGTTAAAGTGAATCCCACTGGAGGGTTTCCTGAATCATGATCACTGTTTACTATGAGAATGGATTGTTAAAGATTATTGAGAGATTGAAGTGATAATATTGATATGACAGTACTTTGAGAAGTGTGAAGTACAAAATAAGTAGATGTAGATAAATATAAAAATCTGTTTTGAGAAGTAAGTAATTGCCATTGAAGTAAACTAAGCAGAAAAACAGTTTGAGGAAGGCATTAGAAGATTCTATTGAGGCATTTAGACTTTAGGAATTATTGTGGAAAGCGATATTTATTAGACACTTAGAGCTTTCATCATCCTGGTTGATGGTGTAGTATTTCAGTTAACCTAAACATCTAGAAATTTAAGTGAGAGCTTATAGCCTAAATAGTTTTTAATGATCTTGACTTTTCTGTTTGGGCTAGAACCCATGTAGCCTGGGGGTATCGAATTGCAGAGTTCATCTACAGATGAATAGAATTATCACTTTGGACCCTAACACACATGAACTCAGCAAATATGAAATAAAGGTGTCTGCTAGTTTTCTCTAAACATTCCTGTGAAGTCAACAAGACATTGTACTATTGTTCAAAGTGGTGTTAATGTCATTAAAAACATTGCAGTTAAAATTTGTTAGTATTTTTGTTTTAAATATTCAAATTGGCTAATTACGTTCTAGAAAAGCAGACTGTTATTTTTACTAGAGCAGATAAGCTTATGAAAGAGCGTGTTTCAAAATTTTTTATAGGTAATACTTTAATAAAAATAGGCTTTTTTCTTGCTGATATAACTAACATTTATTTTCTGTTTATTTTTAAGACGAGCAAAAATCAAATTAAAGTAGATCTTGTAGATGAGAATTTTACAGAATTAAGAGGAGAAATAGCAGGACCTCCAGACACACCATATGAAGGCAAGTACTTTTTTCTGTATCAAAATATTGTGCGTATTAGAACTTGTCCGAAACATTAAATCAGAATAATCTCAAGCATTTATAAACTACGTGAAAGGTAACTTCATTTGGCTTAAGGATATATACAGCAGTTTTTAAATAATAAATTTAGATACTTATCTAGACTGATTTTTCTTACTGAATTTTAGCTAATTTTTTTCTTTTCCCAAAGAGCCAAGTTATAGGTTATATTATGTTAGAATCTAACAGTATAAAACATCTAGCATGTTAAAACCTTTAACTTATATGAACTCTCAGTTACCCTTCATATGGTATCTGTAAACAAACCTTGCCTTAAATTTCTGACTTATGTTAATTTTTAAAGAAAAGCTTCTCTCCCCTGTTTGTCATTTAGCATGTAATTTACTCAGATGTCTTCATACAGGCTGTATTCCAAATATTTAATTTTCTTTATTCAGGAAAGCTTTGAGTGATCGTTTCAAGACATATAGAAAGGAGGCAGTTTTGCTGAACTCTGTTTACAAACTAAGTCTATATATAGCTGCTTTAGATCATGGAATTGGGTGGTAAGATACAGAAATAAGCTTTATAGCTTTTTATTCCCTCGTTAGGCAGATCTTCAGTAGTGAGTGTTACTGTAAATGTGGATTATATAGCATAACCAAGATTCTTGCATATAATAAGCATTCAAATATTTGTTTAATGGAAATCATGTCACGGAATTTGTAGTAGTAGCACTTATTGAGTTCTTACTTGTTAGAGGTTTACGTGTATTTTCTCATTCAATCCTTATAACACATCTTATGAGGTAAGTATGATTATCACTGTTTCATAGATGAAGAAACTTAAGCTCAGGAAAGTTAAGTAACTTGGCTAAGACATCTAAGCTGCACAGCTGGGATTTGAGTCCTAATAGCCTTTGACTCCAAAGCCTGTGTTTCTAATCATTTTCTGCTCTTGAATAAATCAGGATTGATTGAATATTGGAAGTGGTGGTTATTTCTCCTTTGAATGTAGTGGTTCTACAATTCTGTAGTGAACAGTTACCCAAAATTTTTCAGAAAAATTCAACGTTCTAGACTGTGTTTCTCTTTTCATTCAAAGTTTTAAAGACCCTAGAATGTCTTTAGCACATTTTACCAAATCTTAAATGACAAAATTTTATTTTCTGTTTTATAGTTCACAAGCCATTTCTAGACTTATTTAATTTTGTATATTGTTTTGTGAGTGCCTCTTGTATGCCAGGCCTCATCTGATTGCTTTCATGGATGCTATTCATTTAGTCCTTTTGACAGTTGTTAGATGGAGAAGAGATCTTTAGTTATCTTATATAAATCAAGTTCGTCCTTAATAGCAGGTATTGTTTGTAATGATATACAAGCTTTTTCTTGAAGGCATACATTATAAATATTCTTGAATTACTTTTTAGGTTGTTTAGATGTATTTTTGCAAGATAGTAGGGCAGTAGCATTATCACCATGGAGCTCTTCCAGTAAATTGATATTTATAAACAAGAGATCTCCTGAACTAGGCAGAATGTTTATTACCTTCTTAGCAACCCTTAATAAAGGTACATGAATTTTTAAAAAATTGGACAATACTTATTTGTAGGATGATTAAATTATAACTATACCACATTCATTAGTTAGAAACAAGTTTGGTCATTTTTAAGTGCTTATGTCTGCTGCTGCCACTAAATGAGACACTAATGTTTGATAAGATTAGTTTTAATATGCTTCTTGGGTATATATTTGAAGTAGATTAACTTAAATTGTATTTTTATCCTAAAACTATTGAAGTTGTTCATTTTGTTTAAGAAAAGCACATTCGAAGGCACAAACTTAGGTACTTTTTTTAGAAATAGGAACAGGGGTAGACTATTTTGCTAATATTTATCTCAGTGCTCTTGCTAAATTTTGAGGGATTTTTTTTGAGGATTTTTGTTGTTGTTGTTGTTTTATCTCAATAGCCAGGGCAAAAGTTTACATGTGGAATGTTAAATTGTTAATAACCATCATTAAGAAATCCGGTAGCTATTTTATGTAGTGTTAAAAGTAATCAGATTGAGTTAAAATGACCATATTGTACATGTTTTCTTCTTTTGCCTTAATGGCTCAGTGGCAAAGGAACAGTTTAGTTCTTGAGGCTTTGTACCTAAGAGTTGTTTTAAATTTATGGAATCATTCTTGGTATTTTTTGAAAAATTCATCCCTTCCCCATTTAAAGATTATAAATGTTTAGTAGTAAAAGCTGTTCTTCAAGAAGTAAATGTTTTATAGTGAAAGCTGTTATGATACTAATAATGTAGTTATCATAAAGCTCCCTTAGTTGTGTTACTCTGATATATATCAAATAATGCTGTGGTTAATGCTGTATTGATTATATATTAAAGTTGTCAAATAATGCAAGACAGAGTATACCAATAGCATATGGAGTAGAAGTAGGATTTGGGGGACTCTAGGGTCCAGCATTATTTATATAGTATTTAGGGCTCTCACACTGCTCCTAAGAGATTGTTTTGGACATTCAAGAAGGAAAAACTTTATATGAAAGGTTATAGAGATAGTAATTTGGAATTTAATGAAAAATGTAAGATTCATAGGAAGGAAAAAGTAGAATGTACACATTACTCAGGCTAAATTTATTATACCTATATTTGAAGCTAGCATTTATAACTGAATATAAACAGTTATCTCTGTATACACAAAAATTTCTTGAGGTACTCTTCTCTTACCTGTCTTTTTTGTTTCTTTTTTTTTTTTGACTTCTTTCCTTTATATTTCACTTCTGCTGTATTCTGTGTGCTTCAGGCATCTAGTTCAACTTGTGCATCAGTCAGTATGGGATTCTATTCAAAGGAATAAGCAAGAAAAGAACTGGCACCAAAAGGGCTTGAAGAAAGTGGTACCAAGTGAATTGCTCTTTTGTTTTTTTCTTAGATCCACATTCATCTGTTCCTAACAATGGAGGAAGTGGCAGGATATACTGAGAATTGAGTGTACGGAATTTTGAAGTCAGTAGTGTTCCTAGTGCACAATTACTGTTTTTGTTTTGTTACTTTTTATTATGGAAAATTTCAGATATATACAGAAGGCAAAAACCTCCAGGCACTCATCAGCCAGCTTTAATAACTATCATTTCATGGCCAGTCTTTTTTTCTTTTTTTTTTTGCGGTATGCGGGCCTCTCACTGCTGCGGCCTCTCCTGTTGCGGAGCACAGGCTCTGGACGCGCAGGCTCAGCGGCCACGGCTCATGGGCCCAGCCGCTCCGCGGCACGTGGGATCCTCCCGGACCGGGGCATGAACCCGTGTCCCCTGCATTGGCAGGTGGACTCTGAACCACTGCGCCACCAGGGAAGCCCCCATGGCCAGTCTTTGATGTAATTCATCCCTTGATTATTTTGAAGCAAATCCCAGGCATAGTTTCATATATAAATATTTCACTAGCACAGTTTTATTTGCTGTATTTTGGAATGATAAATATTCTTTGGTAATGGATCATAAAATCTTAGAATTGGAAGGTTCCGTAGAGTCAGGATTCATATCCAGTCTGCCATCCAGTGCAAGATTCCCCCTTCAGAGTTTGCTGAGAGGCAGTTATCCTCCCCCTTTAATATCCTAGTTACGGGAAGCTAGATAAACTTTAAAAAAAAATACTTATTTAGCTGCTAGTTGCTCAAGATAACTTTAGACCAAAATGGAATGTTGCCTACCGTTTATATGTTACTGGTTAGAACAGTCTCTTTGTATACCCATTTACAGGAAGAGACTAGGTTTTTGTCTTTATTCCTGCCTCTTTTTTTTTTTTTGCGGTGTCTTTATTCCTGCCTCTTTTTTTTTTTTGCGGTACGCGGGCCTCTCACTGTTGTGGCCTCTCCCGTTGCGGAGCACAGGTTCCGGAGCACAGGCTCCGGATGTGCAGGCTCAGCGGACATGGCTCACGGGCCCAGCCGCCCCACGGCATGTGGGATCTTCCCAGACCGGGGCACGAACCCGTGTACCCTGCATCGGCAGGCGGACTCTCAACCACTGCGCCACCAGGGAAGCTCCCTGCCTACTGTCTTACTGTTGAATTTTGTTTTTTAAATTTTAACAAGAAGTGTTGGCATTTAATTTAATGTCCCAGATTAAAACTTTGGGACATTTTTGCATTTGAGAGAACCAGCTAGAAGTAGATTTTTCAGTTTTTGGCGTAATCTGTTATCCTTTTTCTCTGTACCATCTATGCCTTTATACTTCCCTACCTTCTTCCTTTTTTTCTTCTTTTCCTTTTTTCTTTCCATTTTTTCCTGTTATTTAGCAACTTTTATCATTGTGGACTAAAGGAAACAAAAGGAGATGGAACCTGTGCTACGTAATTGTTCCAGTGAAGTCTTTGGCATTGGATCATCTGTGGATTTAATGTATTCATCCATCTCTCCAATTATTCACTGATAAACTAATATCAGTTGTTTAAAATGGGTATTCTGTATGCTTTAAATAACCTTTAAATTAAAAACTAGTGCTTTTGTTTATTTCCTTTTTGGGTTTCAGCTTTAAAATGAATCTGTTGTAATTGACTATAAAATAGTATATGTTTTGAAAAGTTATATCACTATATTTGGCTTTACATATTTGAGGTGAGCAGCATTGTTAACTTTCTGTTTTCCCCATTTTTTAGGAGGAAGATATCAACTAGAGATTAAAATACCAGAAACATATCCATTTAATCCCCCTAAGGTATTGTAAGCCTATTTTTGTGCATGAACTATATTTCTTGGCTCATTTAATTAATATATACTTTAGTGTTTATTAAAATTACAAATTTTTTAGTTGTTTACTGTGTAAATTTAGCATGGACAAGATGTCAGGTAATGACAGATGGTTTGCTTCTGGAATTAGAATGAAAAATAAGCTTACTCAGAGGCAGCTAGTAATAGCTTTAGACAGGAATAAGATGTGTATCTGACAATGGCTTAAATTCTAGGTCTGGAAAAACTTATAGTGTTCCCAAATTTAGAGAATCCTTATACAAGTTCTTATTTGCCTCAGAGAAGTGTATTTTTTAGGGAAGAGAGTACTCTGAATTTATTCAACAATTATTTAAGTACTTTGTGCCAATATAGCAATAAGTTAGACTTACACTGCTGTCCTTGCTTTCATGGAGCTCATGTTCTAGTGGGGGGAAAAAAAGAACAAATCATTGCAACTCTGATGAATGTTAAAAGAGGAAACAGAATAATCTAGGATTGTGTATAACAAGGGGAACTAACCTAAACTTACTTTTTGACTGAATTGCTTCCTTTATGTCTTTACTTTTGCTATCATCACCATTTTAGTTTAGGCATTCAGCTTTATTACTTCGCCTGTTTTGCCTATTATTTAATTACCCTTTCATCTTTGCCATACTATTCATTCTTTGCACTGCTGTTCTGTAAATCTTCCTAAAGTGCAGTTTTGATCATGTTTCTTTTCTTTCCTTGTTAATAGTCTGAACTCCTTAACTGGGCATTTAAAAGCTCCTGTAACCTGACCTTGTCTTTTTTTCCATCCTAATCTTCTGCTGCCCTCACCCACAATATGGGTCTCTTTTTCCAGCCTAGATTATTTGCTGTTTGTAGGTTAATGCTTATTCTTTCACACTTTCCTGTCATTTTCACTTGAACCATTGTCCCTATCATTTAAAATTCTACTTTTCTTTTGAGGTCTAGGTAAAGTATCACTTTCTCCATTACTCTGTGCCTGTCAAAATGTTTCTCCCTCTACTCCCAATAGCATTTTATATAATTTATATAGTACTACCACAGTTATAGTACCAATTAATGTATTGTATTATTTGGGGAAATGTATCTTTCACTAGCTTTTGTGCTCCTGAGGTCAAAGACCATGGCTTAATACACCTTTTTATTTTCTATGGCTCCTGAAAGTATAGTGTCTCTTGAGCGTATGACAGTAGTCACTCAGAAAATGTTCCAGAATTCATTCATTCAGCCTACTGGTTGTCCCCCATTTAAGAATAGACACAGCAGTGGAAGTTCCAGGGTGAAGTTGAGTCACCTACCAGTTTGAAGTGCCTGTTATTCTGTTGTTTATGTATATCTATTTTCTGATAAGCCTGGTTGATGTTTTTAAATTGTGGTAAAGTATACATAACATAAAATTTACTATTTTAACCATTTTTAAGTGTGTAGTCTAGTGGCGCTAAGCACATTCACATTGTTTTGCATGTTTCACCACCATCCATTTCCAGAACATTTTCATCTTCCCTACTAAACAATAACTCCCTGGTATTCCACGCTGGTAACCACTGTTATACTTTTTCTCTATGAATTTTTCCTGCTCTAGTTTCCTCATTTCAGTGGAATCATATGATTTTTGTCCTTCTGTACCTGGCTTATTTCACTTAGCATAATATCTTTAAGGTTCATCCATATTATAAGTTGTGTCAGAATGTCATTCCTTTTTAAGGCTTAATAGTATTCCCTTGTACATACCCACCACATTTTGTTCATCCCTTTAACCATCGATGGACATTTTGGTTGTTTCTACCTTTTAAGCCTGGTTGATTTTTTTTTTTTTGCCTTTTATAAAAGTAGTTGGTGTTTGTTGTAGACATTTGAATAGTGAAGAATTTTAAAAAAGAACATTTTTTCAGTATGACCACTTAGAGATGACCACTATTAAGCTTTCATCTTACATTTGTGACTTAATTTTCATCCTTACCCTAGTTACCCTCCACTAGGTAATCTTGGTTGTCAGTGTTATCATTAGAATGAGTAGTAGTCACTTGAGGTTACTTTAATTGTAGAATACTATAAATTTAATAAAAGAGGATTTTAAAATGTTTCAAGATAAGGATGACCTCAAAGCCTAAAAAAATTTTAATGGAAATAAGGAAGGAAGAAAGAAAAGATCTCAAGAGAGACTGCTCTCAACCACTATATTTTTACTATTAAATAATGATAGTATCAGTTGTCACTTGTTTTGTGCTAGGAATTTTATATGCCTTTTCTGAACGTCTTCATAGCAGTCTTAATGAATGAGGGAACTGAGGCTTAGAGGTTAAATAGAAACTAGATCCTGTAAGGCCCACTGTGCTCTACTTCTTGATTCTAATGAGGAAGGAGTAAGGGCAAAATCTCTGAAACGGTGAATATGACTCTACCAAGAACAAAAATAATCAAACCACAGTTCAAATCTTACTTCTGGCATTTAACTGGCTTCTTGATTTTAGGCAAGCTATCTAACCGCTGTGTGTTTCCTCATCTGTAAAATCCTTTGAAAGGATTATGAAGGTTAAAGGAGTAGTCCATTTAAAAAACAATATTTCAATAATTCTATGAAATATTTTTTCATATTTTAACATCTCTGAAATCAGGATATATCTTTCAATGGACGAGATGTTATAACTTAATTGGCAGAGTTTTTTTCTTTCTCAAGGTACATAAAATAACGGTGTATTGAATAATTGATGGTACTTGAGATTCAGTGAAATACAATACTTAGAACAGTGCCTGCACAGACTAAGCATGCTGTAAATATTAGCTAGCATTAACCAATGACTACCACCCTAAGAGGCCCTTCTTGAAGTAGTCTGTTGGCTTCCCTCTGCAACGTTGTAAAATACAGTAGCATGATGCTTAAATTTCCTCTTTAATTTGAAATTCTCACACATTACTGGTAGAAATGTAAAGTGTTGGAGCTGCTTTGGAAAATATTTTGGTCAAAATGGTAAACATAGGGTTACCTTATGACCTAGCAGTTCTACTTCTACAACACTTATTTCTTTTTTAAATTTATTTTTTATTGAAAAAAAAAATGGTTAGATGCCACAAAGTAGGTGGCAGTGCCTTAACCATATGCGTGTTGTCAGGCCCGAGAGCGTCTTCCATCCTTGTCGAGAGCAGTGCTAAACTTCTCTCCTTTCATACAACACATAGCAGTTCTACTTCTAGATATCTACTCAATAGAAACGAAAACGTGTCCACACAACTTGCACATAAATGTTCATACCAGCACTATTCATAACTGCCAAAAAATGGAAGTGCTCTAAATGTCCATCAACTGAATGGAAAAGTTAAATGTGGTATATCCATACCACGTTTGGTTATAAAAGTGATAAAAGTGCTGATATGTGCTACAAAACAGATGAACTTTCAAATCATCACGCTAAATGAAAAAGCCAGGCACAAAAAGCCACACATTGTATGATTTCATTTATATGAACATTAGAAGAGGCAAATCACAGTGAAAAAAAAAGTAGGCTGGTGGTTGCTAGGGCTGGAGGAGTGTGGAGGAATGGGGAGTAACTGCTGTTGGTTACGTATTTTCTTTTTTTTTAAATTAATTCATTTTCAAATTGTTTATTTACAGTTTATAGAAATACAGTTAGTTTATTTTTATTTTATTTTATTTTTAAATTATTCATTTTTTCGCTGTGTTGGATCTTCGTTGCTGTGAGCAGGCTTTCTGTAGTTGCAGTGAGCGGGGGCTACTCTTCGTTGTGGTGCGTGGGCTTCTCATTGTGGTGGCTTCTCTTGTTGTGGAGCACGGGCTCTAGGTGTGTGGGCTTCAGTAGTTGTAGTGCGCAGGCTCAGTAGTTGTGGTTTGCAGGCTCAGTAGCTGTGGCACACAGGCTTAGTTGCTCCATGACATGTGGGGTCTTCCCGGACCAGGGCTCAGACCCGTGCCCCCTGCATTGGCAGGTGGATTCTTAACCACTGTGCCACCAGGGAAGCCCAGTTTTTTGTTTTTGTTTTTAAATAAATAAATAAATAAATAATTACTTTGCTGCGCCGGGTCTTAGTTGCAGCATGCAGGATCTAGTTCCCTGACCGGGGGTCAAACCTGGGCTCCCTGCATTGGGAGTGTGGAGTCTTAACCACTGGACCTCCGGGGAAGTCCCTGTAGTTTCTTTTTGAGGTGTTGAAATGGTCAAAAATAAGATTTTGGTGATGGTTGCACAACTATGAATATACTGACCACCATGAAGTTGTGCACTTTAAATGGGGGCAAATTATTGTCTCAATAAAAGTGTTTATTTCCCTCTGTAAATAAATGTAAATCGAAAGTGATTGCATAGTTCTGGTTCTGTTTTAGACACTTGATACATTATTTCATTTAATCTTTTTTTTTTTTTTTTTTTTTTGGTGGTACTTATGACCTAGCAGTTCTACTTCTACAACACTTATTTCTTTTTTAAATTTATTTTTTATTGAAAAAAAAAATGGTTAGATGCCACAAAGTAGGTGGCAGTGCCTTAACCATATGCGTGTTGTCAGGCCCGAGAGCGTCTTCCATCCTTGTCGAGAGCAGTGCTAAACTTCTCTCCTTTCATACAACACATAGCAGTTCTACTTCTAGATATCTACTCAATAGAAACGAAAACGTGTCCACACAACTTGCACATAAATGTTCATACCAGCACTATTCATAACTGCCAAAAAATGGAAGTGCTCTAAATGTCCATCAACTGAATGGAAAAGTTAAATGTGGTATATCCATACCACGTTTGGTTATAAAAGTGATAAAAGTGCTGATATGTGCTACAAAACAGATGAACTTTCAAATCATCACGCTAAATGAAAAAGCCAGGCACAAAAAGCCACACATTGTATGATTTCATTTATATGAACATTAGAAGAGGCAAATCACAGTGAAAAAAAAAGTAGGCTGGTGGTTGCTAGGGCTGGAGGAGTGTGGAGGAATGGGGAGTAACTGCTGTTGGTTACGTATTTTCTTTTTTTTTAAATTAATTCATTTTCAAATTGTTTATTTACAGTTTATAGAAATACAGTTAGTTTATTTTTATTTTATTTTATTTTTAAATTATTCATTTTTTCGCTGTGTTGGATCTTCGTTGCTGTGAGCAGGCTTTCTGTAGTTGCAGTGAGCGGGGGCTACTCTTCGTTGTGGTGCGTGGGCTTCTCATTGTGGTGGCTTCTCTTGTTGTGGAGCACGGGCTCTAGGTGTGTGGGCTTCAGTAGTTGTAGTGCGCAGGCTCAGTAGTTGTGGTTTGCAGGCTCAGTAGCTGTGGCACACAGGCTTAGTTGCTCCATGACATGTGGGGTCTTCCCGGACCAGGGCTCAGACCCGTGCCCCCTGCATTGGCAGGTGGATTCTTAACCACTGTGCCACCAGGGAAGCCCAGTTTTTTGTTTTTGTTTTTAAATAAATAAATAAATAAATAATTACTTTGCTGCGCCGGGTCTTAGTTGCAGCATGCAGGATCTAGTTCCCTGACCGGGGGTCAAACCTGGGCTCCCTGCATTGGGAGTGTGGAGTCTTAACCACTGGACCTCCGGGGAAGTCCCTGTAGTTTCTTTTTGAGGTGTTGAAATGGTCAAAAATAAGATTTTGGTGATGGTTGCACAACTATGAATATACTGACCACCATGAAGTTGTGCACTTTAAATGGGGGCAAATTATTGTCTCAATAAAAGTGTTTATTTCCCTCTGTAAATAAATGTAAATCGAAAGTGATTGCATAGTTCTGGTTCTGTTTTAGACACTTGATACATTATTTCATTTAATCTTTTTTTTTTTTTTTTTTTTTTGGTGGTACTCGGGCCTCTCACTGTTGTGGCCTCTCCTGTTGCGGAGCACAGGCTCCGGGCGCGCAGGCTCAGCGGCCATGGCTCACGGGCCTAGCTGCTTCGCGGCATGTGGGATCTTCCTGGACCGGGGCACGAACCCGTGTCCCCTGCGTCGGCAGGCGGACTCTCAACCACTGCGCTACCAGGGAAGCCCTATTTCATTTAATCTTTGAAATCACTATTTTATTAACACTTCCTCCTCCCACCTGTTTCAGAAAAGCAAGAAAAATGGACTAAAAACATAAGAACTGAGGTCTGTCTGATGTTTTTGCTACTAGTTCATGTTGCTCTTCAGGCCACTACTATCTTAATTCCAGCCATACCATGTTGAGGTAACTTCAAGATTTAGAAAGATCTACCTTCAGTCAACCCACATTTGTCTCCCTCTGGCTTCTACCAGTTAGTTATACTTGGAATATATGGTACTCTTCCCATTTATGGCAGTAAGCTTTTGGAGTAGATGCTAATTAATGTTGATAAATATGTTCTAGATGTTTACTATATTAGATTTGAATTTTGACTGGTTGGCAGATAATGATGGAAAGAGTGGGGAATATTTGTGTAAATTTCTTGCATAATTATGTTCACATATGTTTAATATGTAGCCTCAGGTTTAATTTTAAGCCTTCTGAAGTAAAAGTATTGAAGTTAACTGTCATATTCTCAGTACTGTGCAGCTAAAATTGCACCTGATTGAAAACTTACATTGTTTTATCTTAACATGGTTACAGAGTATTTTTTATTACTCTGCAATAAACTATTGACCTGAAGAGCAGAAGGTTTACTTCTGAACAGAGAAGATGTATCTTTGAATCAGCTGAGTATAGCATAGAAGTTTGATTCAATGCATGCTTTATTTATTTATTTTTAAAATTTGTTTTATTTTATTTATTTAATTTTGGCTTCATTGGGTCTTCGTTGCTGCACGCGGGCTTTCTCTAGTTGTGGTGAGTGGGGCCTACTCTTCATTGTGGTGCACAGGTTTCTCATTGTGGTGGCTTCTCTTGTTGCAGAGCATGGACTCTAGGCACGTGGGCTCAGTAGTTGTGGCTCGCGGGCTCTAGAGTGCAGGCTGAGTAGTTGTGGTGCACAGGCTTAGTTGCTCCGCGGCATGTGGGATCTTCCCGGACCAGGGCTCGAACCCGTGTCCCCTGCATTGGCAGGCAGATTCTTAACCACTGCGCCACCAGGGAAGCCCGCATACTTTATTTTTAAAGTAAGTTGTAGTAATATTCCTTTAATGAAAAACCCATTAAATTAGGAAAACTCTAGCTCAGTGATTTGTCGAACTTATTATTGGAGATTAGGTTGTGAATTTTCCTCTTTTTCCTTTGTGTTATAAGTACTTTTATATATGAAATTGAGTATAAATACCAATGCTAATAGCCTTCTATGAGTCTTCCCTTCTGCACATGCATATTTAAAATAAAATAGCATTTTCTTTTGTACAATAAGTTAGTTAAAGCAGGTTTAATATTGTAACTTCCTTGAGTTGCAAGCTTGAAACTGGAAATTCCTGATGGAAATAGAGCTCACATCTACCATGAGGTGGAAGGTAAAATATTTGTTGAACTAAAGAGTGCATAAATATAGGCTGCATCCTGTGGGAGGAGATAAGATTACTGATGATGGTATACCAATATAAATAACTAATAGTCCCCTTCCTTTATTTCAGTCTGGTAACACTGTGTACATAGTGTTAAGATTTTTGTTTCTAAATTCTTTGAGTGCTCCTCAAAGCTAATGAGTGTTGTCAAGTTACCCAGACAGTGCTAGTATTAGTTTCATTTGTGAAAATAAGGAAACTTGAATTGTTATTCATATAAGTATTTTAGGACTGTAAACCATTCCATATTTGTTTTGTAATCAGAGTCAAGTATGACTCAAGTAGGTCATGATAATTGTCTTTGTCTAGTTACTTTTATACTTCATCCTTTCCAAGTTCTTTGTACATTTTTGTTGCTATAGGTCGGAGATGGTAGTACTCTGGGAGAAAATGATGAATACATTGGATATGAATTGAGCGTAGAATGATGGGGTATATGTGGTTACCATTGGTAATATTAAGAGTTGAGAAAGAAGTGAAAAATCTAAGAAAGGAGATAGTTGATGATAAAGAATGACAAAGAGGAATAGATAAAAGAGTGTAAAACCATACAAAGAACTACTTATAGGACAGTTACTTACATCTGTACTGGTAGATAATGGAGTGGCCTCTTGAAAATTAATTTCTTTATTAGATTATCTGCAAATTCAAAGTTATTTATTTCTAACTGTAGATTGTAGTACAAAGAAATAGTTTAATAATTTCCTTGGTCTTGCATATAAGCATATTTGTTTTTCATGTAGAGTCTACAGAGAATCTTGTATTGAAGATTTTTCTTTAAAAAGCAAGATACAATTCACACATCCTTAGATCATCTGCCTAAATTGTAAACCTTCTGACATCTTCAGTAGTAATTTAAAATTCTGTTTTCCTCGGGACTTCCCTGGTGGTCCAGTAGTTAAGACTCTGCATTTCCAATGCAAGGGGCACGGTTCAATCCCCGGTCGGGGAACTAAGATGCCACATGCCATGTGGCATCGCCAAAATATTAAAACAAACAAACCAAAAAGTATGTATATATATAAATATTATCGCACATTCATTCAGTGTGAGGCACTTTATTTTAGATGCTTGGAATGCTCTACTAAGCAGGATAGACACCATGCGTTTTAGAGAAGACCAGGCAAATAAGAAAGAGATGATAGAAGTGTGATCAAGTACTGTGACATAGGAAAGTACAGGATGCTATGGGACAGGTCAGGAAGAAGTGATTATGGAAGCTGAAACTTAAATGATAAGTAGGAGTTAGCCAGGAGAAGAGAATATCGAGGTGTGTTATTGAAAGAAAAAACGTATGAAGGCCCTGAGGCCAAAAAAAAATTATTTTTTAAAAAATATGACTAGCTGAGCACTTGTATTGAATGTAGGGTAGATGTGAGATTTGAGAGCAAGGCTAGAATCAGTTTAAGAGTGTGGGCTTACGTAAAGGGAATGAGAAGTGGTTAAAGGGCCTTAAGTAGAATAGTGACATGAATCAGGTTTGTTTTAAAGGGCTTTCTGGTTTCATTGTGGAGAATGGATTGGAGGGAAGAAAACCGAAGGCAGTAAAGTCAGTAAACTGTTCAGTAACCCAGCTGAAGAATGATAGTCTCCTTTAACGACATGGTGTTCTGTGGATGGAAAGAAGTAGATATCATTGAAAGCAGTAGGTTATTTTAAGAATTAAAAACGATCAAGGAGTGGAAAGTCTCCATTAGTTTTAGGTGTTTTGAAGTCATTGGTGACTGGAAGTGCTTTTTCAGATGGCATGTAAGTTAGTGAGTGAATATGTGAGGAATTAACAGATAGTATAGACAAGTCACAAGGAGAGAAGTGTAAGCGTGATAAATCTTTTAGCTTCTTTTCATAAATAGCTTACATTTGGAGCATATGTATATTTTTTGGATTTTATTTTATTTTTTTATACAGTGGGTTCTTATTAGTTATCCATTTTATACATATTAGTGTATAATGTCAATCCCAATCTCCCAATTCATCACAGAGCATATATTGATGAGTTAATTTTTGCAAGGTACTAGAACATAGCTTGGTTCATAGTAATTAATCTGTTAAATGTTAAAGAATTTTGACTTAGATGACTATCATATATATGTGTCAGATATAATCCTCCTCCTCCTCCTCCTGTTCCTCCTCCAAAAGCTCATAAGTTTATGAAGTAGATTTCATTTTAAGGTGATGTGATAGAGTTAGCATTTTCACATTGTTGATTTCTTATTCTTTCATGCTTAAATAAGTACACTCAGAATCTGAAATTAGATTGTGTGAGTTTATATCTTCTGTTGCGAACTACTTACTTGATATTGGGTAAATTTCTTAAACTCTAAGCCTCAGTTCCTGGCAAATAATAGTAGGCCTATAAATATTTGTCAAAAATTTTTTTAAAGTATTGAAGAAAAAAAGTGCTACAAAAAAATCAGGAGTAATCTTATAGTCACTTTCTATTTCTGTTTCCATGTACTGATTTTGCTTACTTTTTCCTTCAAACCTATTCTACACCCTTCACTCTAAAAAAATTGCCATTTACTATCTATATTTTGATATTCTGTTCTACTTTATCTACCTGAATGGATCTTAGTCCATGTTAAATTTCTCATAGTATCTAACACTATACTAGGTAGTTTATAAACACCTAGTTAATTGTTGGATTTCTTTGAGCATTTATTAAAAGGTTTAAAAAGAATGTATGTCATTGATAGCATTCGGCTCACTGAATGCTTTGTCTCCTACACCCTTCCCTTCACTTAGGCAAAATGATGTAAGTATGAGCATTTTTTTTAGCTTGAGAATTTCATTTTCTTATAGTTCCACTTAAACTATATATGTTTTACTTCTATACTTTAAAACTCAAATGTGCTTTATATTCTAGGTCCGGTTTATCACTAAAATATGGCATCCTAATATTAGTTCCGTCACAGGGGCTATTTGTTTGGATATCCTGAAAGATCAATGGTAAGAGATTTTGAATTCACCTTCAACCCTCTCATATGAATTCTGAGACTGTTTAGAGTGTTAAATGTGTACTTGCCTCAAAACATAAGCATATATTATACTTTTATTTGGCAATAATTTTAAAACTAGATGAAGTCTCTTAAGTACCTAAGAGAAAATATGTTACAGTTGAAATTGGAATCTATATTTAAATAGTGATTTATTAGGTAATGTCAGATGCTAGCTTTCCATCTTGAAAAATCTTAGATTTTATTTGTTTTGGTAAATTTGATTTTTTGCTATCTCAGAAAGATATTTGTGAAAGACTAAAATAATTTAAATATTGTAGTAATCAGCTCTGACTTGGATGGAATGTAGACAACAAAAATGTTAAAAGTTGTATTAATTGAGTGCGATTAGGTTCTAAGATTCTAAGAAGTACCTTTGTAGGTGGTATCGTCATTTGTACAGTGCTTTCACAATTTTTGTCTGATTTTATCTTAGCAGTATAGTGTTTAACCACTAGGTTAAAATCGTGGCTCTGCCATTTACTCATTTTTGTGGTCTTGAGTAAATTACCTGGTCTTTTGCCTTCGTTGCCTTATCTGAAAAAATTGGGGGTTAATACCTATTTCATAGGGCTGTTGAGAAGAGTAAATGAGTTATTTTATGTATTTCTCTTAGATTAGAGCCTGGCATATTCTAACAGTAAGGATTGAACAACCAAGACAAGAGATATAAAAAGTCATTGGGGTGGAAGAAAACAATAAGTTATGCGTTTGATTTGTTAAGAAAAGGAAAGAAATGAACCTGAATAAGCTGAAACAGGATGACAACATTTAGCATATGGGTCACTTGGTATATTTAGTAATTGGATAAACAGACAAGAGTTGCTGGTTTTGTTTTGTTTTTCCATTCTAATAGCACACCTGAGTAAAGCCTCTCTCTCAGTAGATCATCTCTTGGGATCCAGTTTCTTGATCTGTATTCCATACTGTTAAACATTGAACATTGTGGACTAGACCTAACTTTATCTTCTGTCATCCTTTTGATTTGTGACTTTTCACAATTTATTGAATTTCTGTGCCTCCATGTTTTTATCTATAAAGGCATCTCGAAGACCCCTTATAGCTCTGTTGTTCAGTGATATTAATGAAAATTTGCAGTATTACAGACATTGTCCTTTTTTTCACTTGGTTTCTAGGACATCAGTTCTTCTGTTCTCCCCTTCCTTTTCCCACTCCTAGACTTCTCAACTAGTTCCTCCCTCATCTCCTGGAGCTTTGTACATGAGAATACCTCAGGGCTAAGTCTTTTTTCCATCTATACTCATTTCCTTGGTGAGCTCATCTGATTTCATAACTTTACCATTTATATACTAGCAACTCACATTTTCTGAACTCCAGACTCATGTCCTGCTGCCTGTTTAACATCTATACTTGAATATGTAATGGACATCTCAAACTTAAACATGCTGGAAACTGAACTATTTCCCCAACCCAAAACTTACTTCTTCCCCATGTAAGTTTTGGCAGCTACATCCTTGCAGTTGTTAAGGCCAAAACTTCATCGTGATGCTTGTTTCTTCTTTCTCTGGTACCTTTATACCAGAGAGATCTGCAAATCCTGTTGTTGAAACCGCCAACATTTTAGCAGCAGTTCATTACTACTACCTTGGTCCAAAGTTGCATTGCCTGTTGCCTGGACGGTTACAGTAGCCTGTCCTTCTGCTTCTGACTTTACTCAGGCTATTCTCAGCAGACGGAATGAAACCTCCACCCCTTTGAAAACAAAACTCCACACTAAAATTTTCCACTGTCTTCTCTTTTTGCTCAGAGTTAAACCAGCAGTACTACCACTTCTGATTATCTTCCTATAAATAGTTGAAAGATTATGGTGTATATAGAGACAGAGAACTTGAAATTTTGTATCAGAACACTTTTTATCAGCTATTCCCATTTCCTAAGGCAGGTCAAATAGCTGAATTTAGTCTTTTCATATCTTTATCATTGAAATAATAAAAGATACCAGAGACATCAGATAAAATAGGTGAGATTGGATATCCATGGGTTTGTCAGCCCGCTCCCCCCCCCGCCTCTTTTATTGAAGTAAATTGACATTCAGTGGATATCTAAATGTCAATGTTTAGGCTAATTTGGAACAGTTATCTTAGAAAACAGTTTGTTAACCTTGGTCTTTATTAATACATGTGGATGGTGATTTACCTTTAATATTTAACAACTTATGTTAGTATGGGTTATTTCTTAACTTTGTAACTTACCCTGTGTGGAAACCATCTTCTTATGTTTTTCTCTGACACCTCTTATGACTAAAGGTGTCTGTTTACCTGGGGAAGAAAATGACAACACATAAAAATTGCACTCATTGATACTGCTCTTCCAAAAGACACGAGCAGGCATTAAGAGAATATCTGTATGGTTGATAAGCTGCGCTCAGCACCATTAGTCATCAGGGAAATGCAAATTCAAATCACAATTAGATACCACTACACACTTGTAAATGGTTCTCATGCATTGCTGTTAAGAATGTGGTTCAGCCACTCAACCAGCAGTATCTGCCAAAGATAAATAAGTATATACCTTCACTATGGCACAGCAGTTCTACTCCTAGGTATATATCCAAGAGAAATCCGAGAGAAATGAGTGCATATGTCCACCAAAAGACTTGTACAAGAATATTCATAGCAGATTTATTCAAACTGCAAGTCACCCAAATGTCTATAAACAAGAGAATGGATATATAATGCTATAATCATACAATGGAACACTACATAGCAGTAAAAAATAATTTTTAAAAAGGCATGTTGACACAACATGGATGATTCTCATAGACATGTTGAGTGGCAACAGCCAGACACAAAGGAGTACATACTGTATGATTTCATTTTATGAAATTCAACATGAGTCAAAGCTAATTTTGGGTGATAGAAACTAGGACAGTGGTGGGTAGGTAGGGTCGTGAATAACAGGGGCAAGAGTGAGGCTTTCTGAGTGCTGGAAGTACTATGTATTTTGATCTAGATGGTGGTTACCACGGGTGTATACATGTATAAAAATTCATCTAGCTGTCAAGCATTTTACTCTGATTATACCTTAACAAAAAAATATAACAAAAGGGCTTCCCTGGTGGCGCAGTGGTTGAGAGTGCAAGTCACCCAAATGTCTATAAACAAGAGAATGGATATATAATGCTATAATCATACAATGGAACACTACATAGCAGTAAAAAATAATTTTTAAAAAGGCATGTTGACACAAACAACATGGATGATTCTCATAGACATGTTGAGTGGCAACAGCCAGACACAAAGGAGTACATACTGTATGATTTCATTTTATGAAATTCAACATGAGTCAAAGCTAATTTTGGGTGATAGAAACTAGGACAGTGGTGGGTAGGTAGGGTCGTGAATAACAGGGGCAAGAGTGAGGCTTTCTGAGTGCTGGAAGTACTATGTATTTTGATCTAGATGGTGGTTACCACGGGTGTATACATGTATAAAAATTCATCTAGCTGTCAAGCATTTTACTCTGATTATACCTTAACAAAAAAATATAACAAAAGGGCTTCCCTGGTGGCACAGTGGTTGAGAGTCCGCCTGCCGATGCAAGGGACACGGGTTCGTGCCCCAGTCCGGGAAGATCCCACATGCCGCGGAGCAGCTGGGCCTGTGAGCCATGGCCGCTGAGCCTGCGCGTCCGGAGCCTGTGCTCCGCAATGGGAGAGGCCACAACAGTGAGAGGCCCGCGTACTGAAAAAAAAAGAAATCTATCTATCTATATAGATAGATAGATATAGATATAACAAAAAAGCTGCCATTATTTTTAAGTAGCATTCAGTGTTTCGAATGAACACAGATTATTTATTAATGGTTTTCTGGAAGATCCTTAACAGACAAGTTAATCAACAATACACACAATTCAGTGCTTACTCTACATATTAAAGGCCCCACCTAGTCCATGTGAATGAATATTTAATTAGCCATATTAACTGTGCTTACTGATTTTTGAGATCTGAGCAAAATTAATTTACTGAAGATAGATTTATAAAGTACTCACTTATTTGTATCCACTGATTAATTAAAATTAGCTAACACATTTTGAAATTTCATACTTCTGTTTGCCTGTTAGGATTTGTTTTTAATAGGTTTATGCTAATTTTATGCATTAAATGCTAAAAATATTAATGTAATATGAATTTAATCAGTAGTTTGTGAAAAACAAAATAAATGGAATAGAAAGTTGTATTTTCGTTTGTATATTTTTTCACATTACCAAGTTTAGATTTTAAAATTTATGTAGAGCAGTCAGAAAATGTACACATTTCTTTATACCATCAAAGATGTTATAGATTCTGTAGTATTTAGGGCCAAAAGAATAAGTTTTGTTTTAATGTTAATTTTATTACAGCTAATTATGAAAACATTGTTATTGTTTGCCATTGATCTTGTGTTCAGCTTTTAAAAACTTTTCATTTAGGTTTTTTTTTAGCTAATTAATTCTTAATGGTTTATGAATACCTCCCTTGCATTGATAATGAAAGTTTTCAAGCATACAGAAGACTTAAAACTTTGCTCATTGAGATAGTTACGAATTGAATCTAAAGTTACAGCTCTAGATTTTTCCTTCAGTTTTGAGAATAAACTGTCCTTTTGCATTCCCACCAGCAGTGCACAGGATTCCAATTACTCCACATCCGTGCCACTGTTATTTTCTGTTTTTTGACGGTAGCTGTCCTAATGGATGTGAGGTGGTATCTCATTTACATTTTCCTAATGATTAGTGATGTTAAGCATCTTTTCATGTGCTTATCGGCTGTTGGTATATCATCTTTGGAGAAATGCTTGTTTAAGTCCTTTCTTGGTCAGGTTTGTTTTTTGTTGTTGAGTTGAAGGAAGTTCTTTTTATATTTCAGATATTAACTCCCTTGTCAGATCTATGATTTGTAAATATTTTCTTCCCATTCTGTGACTGTATTCTATTCTTTCCCTCTATTGACTTTCACTCTATTGATTGTGTTCTCTGCCTAGGAAGATTAAAAAAAATTTTTTTTTTCTTTGCACAGGAGTTTTTAATTTTGATGTATAGACCAGTTTCTCTATTTTTTTCTTTTGTTGCCTGTGCTTTTGCCTGTGCGTTGATATCCAAGAAATCATGGCCAACTGCCGTGTCGTGGAGCTTTCACCCTATGTTTTCTTCTAAGAGTTTTATAATAAGTTTAGTCTTGGGAATTCCCTAGAGGTCCAGTGGTTAGAACTCTGCGCTTTCACTGCCGGGACCCTGGTTGGGGAAATAAGATCCCATGAGCCATGTGGCGCAGCCCCCCTGCAAACAATTAGTCTTACGTTTAGGTCTTTGATCCATTTTGAGTTATTTTTTTAAAAATTGAAGAATAGGGGCTTCCCTGGTGGCGCAGTGGTTGAGAGTCCGCCTGCCAATGCAGGGGACACGGGTTCGTGCCCCGGTCCA
>NC_041220.1:79337312-79338216 GCF_002837175.3 Physeter macrocephalus | reverse complement strand
AAAAAAAAAAAAAAAAAAAAAAAAAAAAATTGAAGAACAGTTAATTTACAATGTAGTGTTAGTTTCAAGTGTATAGCAAAGTGATTGTTATACATATATATATATATGTTCTTTTTCCGATTCTTTTCCATGAAAAGTTACTACAAGATATTGAGTATAGTTCTCTGTGTTAATTTTTATATAGGGAATAAGGCACGGCAAAGGTCCAACTTCACTCTTCTGAGAGATCATTAAGTTGTTTTTTTTTCTATCATAGTAGCTTTATTTATTTACTTATTTTAACATCTTTATTGGAGTGTAATTTCTTTACACAATGGTGTGTTAGTTTCTGCTTTAGAACAGTGAATCAGCTATACATATACATGTATCCCCGTATCTCCTCCCTCTTGCGTCTCCCTCCCACCCTCCCTATCCCACCCCTCTAGGTGGTCACAAAGCACTGAGCTGCTCTCCCTGTGCTATGTGGCTGCTTTGCACTAGCTATCTATTTTATTTATTTATTTTTTAACTTATTGGAGTATAGTTGATTTACAGTATTGTGTTTCAGGTGTACAGCAAATTGAATCAGTTATAGATATACATGTGTCCAACATTTTTGGCAAATTAAAAAAATGATAATGTTAGGAGAAATTGGGGGTTTCCTCCTTTTTCTTTTTTTTTTCTTTTTTTTTACTGTTGAAGAAGAATATTATTTTCTCATGCCAATGCTCTTGTCTTTTTTTAATTTTTAAATTTTATTTTTCTATACAGCAGGTTCTTATTAGTCATCAGTTTTATACACATCAGTGTATACATGTCAATCCCAATCGCCCAGTTCATCACACCACCATCCCCACCCCCCTGCCGCTTCCCCCCTTGGTGTCCATACGTTTGTTCTCTACATCTGTGTCTCAACTTCTGCCCT
>NC_041220.1:79333863-79335220 GCF_002837175.3 Physeter macrocephalus | reverse complement strand
TACTTATGATTGGTCTGTTCATATTTTCTGTTTCTTCCTGGTTCAGTCCTGGAAGGTTATACCTTTCTAAGAATTTGTCCATTTCTTCCAGGTTATCCATTTTATTGGCATAGAGTTGCTTGTAGTAGTCTTTTAGTATGCTTTGTATTTCTCCGGTGTCTGTTGTAACTTCTCCCTTGTCATTTCTAATTTTATTGATTTGAGTCCTCTTCGTCTTTTTCTTGATGAATCTGGCTAATGGTTTATCAATTTTGTTTATCTTCTCAAAGAACCAGCTTTTAGTTTTATTAATCTTTGCTATTTTCTTTGTTTCTATTTTATTTATTTCTGCTTTGATCTTTATGATTTCTTTCCTTCTGCTAACTTGAGATTTTTCTTGTTTCTTGAGGTAGGCTTGTATAGCTATAAAATTCCCTCTTAGAACTGCTTTTGCTGTATCTTATAGGTTTTGGATCATTGTGTTTTCATTGTCATTTGTCTCTAGGTATTTTTCATTTCCTGTTTGATGTCTTCAGTGATCTCTTGGTTATTTAGTAAAGCATTGTTTAGCCTCCATGTGTTTGTGGTTTTTTTACGTTTTTTTCCATGTAATTCATTTCTAATCTCAGCGTTGTGCTCAGAAAAGATGGTTGATATGATTTCAGTTTTTTAAATTTATTGAAGTTTGATTTGTGACCCAAGATGTGATCTATCCTGGATAATGTTCCGTGCGCAGTTGAGAAGAAAGTGTAATCTGCTGTTCTTGGATGGAATGTCCTGTAAATATCAAGTAAATCTATCTGGTCTGTTGTGTCATTTCAAGCTTGTGTTTCCGTATTAATTTTCTGTTTGGATGATCTGTCCATTGGCGTAAGTGAGGTGTTAAAGTCCCCCACTATTATTGTGTTATTGTCGATTTCCTCTTTTATAGTTGTTAGCAGATGCCTTATGTATTGAGGTGCTCCGATGTTGGGTGCATATATATTTATAAATGTTATATCTTCTTGGATTGATCCTTTGATCATTATGTAGTGTTCTTCCTTGTCTCTTGTAACATACTTTTTTTTAAGGTCTATTTTATCTGATACGAGTATTGCTACTCCACTTTCTTTTGATTTCCATTTGAATGGAATATCTTTTTCCATCCCCTTACTTTCAGTCTGTATGTGTCCCTAGGTCTGAAGTGGTTCTCTTGTAGACAGCGTATATATCGGTCTTGTTTTTGTATCCATTCAGGAAGCCTGTGTCTTTTGGTTGGAGCATTTAATCCATTCACGTTTAAGGTAATCATTGATATGTATGTTCCTTTGACCATTTTCTTAATTGTTTTGGGTTTCTTTTTGTAGGTCCTTTTATTCTCTTGTGTTTCCCACTTAGA
>NC_041220.1:79331326-79332434 GCF_002837175.3 Physeter macrocephalus | reverse complement strand
ATTTAGTTGTTTTTCTGGGGTTTTATCTTGTTCCTTCATCTGGTACATAGCCCTCTGCCTTTTCATCTTGTCTATCTTTCTGTGAATGTGTTTTTTGTTCCACAGACTGCAGGATTGTAGTGCTTCTTGCTTCTGCTGTCTGCCCTCTGGTGGATGAGGCTATCTAAGAGGCTTGTGCAAGTTTCCTGATGGGAGGGACTGGTGGTCGGTGGAGCTGACTGTTGCTCTGGTCGGCAGAGCTCAGTAAAAGTTTAAACAGCTTGACTGCTGATGGGTGGGGTTGGGTTCCTTCCCTGTTGGTGTTTGGCCTGAGGCAACCCAGCACTGAGCCCTACCCGGGCTGTTTGGTGGGGCTATTGCAGACTCTGGGAGGGCTCACGCCAAGGAGTACTTCCCAGAACTTCTGCTGCCAGTGACCTTGTCCTCACATTGAGCCACAGCCACCCCCTGTCTCTGCAGGAGACCCTCCAACACTAGCATGTAGGTGTGGTTCAGTCTCCTGTGGAGTCACTGCTCCTTCCCCTGGTTCACGATGTGCACACTACTTTGTGTGTGCCCTCCAACAGTGGAGTCTCTGTTTCCTCCAGTCCTGTTGGAGTCCTGCAGTCAAATCCCAGTAGCCTTCAAAGTCTTTGTCTTTTGGTTGGAGCATTTAATCCATTCACGTTTAAGGTAATCATTGATATGTATGTTCCTTTGACCATTTTCTTAATTGTTTTGGGTTTCTTTTTGTAGGTCCTTTTATTCTCTTGTGTTTCCCACTTAGATTAGTTCCTTTAACATTTGTTGTAGAGCTGGTTTGGTGGTGCTGAATTCTCTTAGCTTTTGCTTGTCTGTAAAGCTTGTGATGTCTCCATCGAATCTGAAGGAGATCCTTGCCAGGTAGAGTAATCTTGGTTGTAGGTTCTTCCCTTTCATCATTTTAAGTATATCATGCCACTCTTTTCTGGCTTGTAGAGTTTCTGCTGAGAAATCAGCTGTTAACCTTATGGGAGTTCCCTTGTATGTTATTTGTCATTTTTCCCTTGTTGCTTTCAATAATTTTTCTTTATTTTTAATTTTTGCCAGTTTGCTCAATATGTGTCTTGGCGTGTTTCTCCTTTGGTTT
>NC_041220.1:79329336-79329889 GCF_002837175.3 Physeter macrocephalus | reverse complement strand
TTTAAGGTAATTATCAATATGTATGTTCCTATGACTATTTTCTTAATTGTTTTGGGTTTGTTTTTGTAGGTCCTTTTTTTCTCTTGTGTTTCCCACTTAGAGAAGTTCCTTTAGCATTTGTTGTAGAGCTGGTTTGGTGGTGCTGAATTCTCTTAGCTTTTGCTTGTCTGTAAAGCTTTTGATTTCTCCATCGAATCTGAATGAGATCCTTGCGGGTAGAGTAATCTTGGTTGTAGGTTCTTCCCTTTCCTCATTTTAAGTATATCATGCCACTCTTTTCTGGCTTGTAGAGTTTCTGCTGAGAAATCAGCTGTTAACCTTATGGGAGTTCCCTTGTATGTTATTTGTCATTTTTCCCTTGTTGCTTTCAATAATTTTTCTTTATTTTTAATTTTTGCCAGTTTGCTCAAACCCACCCAGCAGTTATGGGATTTGATTTTACTGTGCTTGTGCCCCTCCTACCGTCGGTTTGTGGCTTCTCCTTTGTTTTTAGATGTGGGGTATCTTTTTTGGTGAGTTCCAGTGTCTTTCTGTCGGTGGCTGTCAAGCAGCT
>NC_041220.1:79326537-79328129 GCF_002837175.3 Physeter macrocephalus | reverse complement strand
TTCTGGGGTTTTATCTTGTTCCTTCATCTGGTACATAGCCCTCTGCCTTTTCATCTTGTCTATCTTTCTGTGAATGTGTTTTTTGTTCCACAGACTGCAGGATTGTAGTGCTTCTTGCTTCTGCTGTCTGCCCTCTGGTGGATGAGGCTATCTAAGAGGCTTGTGCAAGTTTCCTGATGGGAGGGACTGGTGGTCGGTGGAGCTGACTGTTCCTCTGGTCGGCAGAGCTCAGTAAAAGTTTAATCAGCTTGACTGCTGATGGGTGGGGTTGGGTTCCTTCCCTGTTGGTGTTTGGCCTGAGGCAACCCAGCACTGGAGCCTACCCGGGCTGTTTGGTGGGGCTATTGCAGACTCTGGGAGGGCTCACGCCAAGGAGTACTTCCCAGAACTTCTGCTGCCAGTGACCTTGTCCTCACATTGAGCCACAGCCACCCCCTGTCTCTGCAGGAGACCCTCCAACACTAGCATGTAGGTGTGGTTCAGTCTCCTGTGGAGTCACTGCTCCTTCCCCTGGTTCACGATGTGCACACTACTTTGTGTGTGCCCTCCAACAGTGGAGTCTCTGTTTCCTCCAGTCCTGTTGGAGTCCTGCAGTCAAATCCCAGTAGCCTTCAAAGTCTTATTCTCTGGGAATTCCTCCTCCCATTGCTGGACCCCCAGGTTGGGAAGCCTGACGTGGGGCTCAGAACCTTCACTCCAGTGGGTGGACTTCTGTGGTATAAGTGTTCCGCAGTCTGTGAGTCACCCACCCAGCAGTTATGGGATTTGATTTTACTGTGCTTGTGCCCCTCCTACCGTCGGTTTGTGGCTTCTCCTTTGTTTTTAGATGTGGGGTATCTTTTTTGGTGAGTTCCAGTGTCTTTCTGTCGATGACTGTCAAGCAGCTAGTTGTGGTTCTGGTGTTCTCACAAGAGGGAGAGCATGTCCTTCAATTCCGCCATCTTGGTTCAGGGCCCTAGCTATCCATCCTTCTGGGACCCCTATAATGCGAATGTTGTTGTGTTTAATGTTGTCCCTGGGATCTCTTAGGCTGTTTTCATTTCTTTTCATTTTTTTCTTTATTCTGTTCCACGGCAGTGAATTCCACCATCATGTCTTCCAGATCACTTATCCGTTCTTCTGCCTGTTATTCTGCTGTTGTCTCCTTTTAGCGTAGTTTTCATTTCAGTTATTGTATTGTTTATCTCTGTTTGTTTGTTCTTTAATTCTTCTAAGTCTTTTTTTTTGTTTGTTTTTTTTGTTGTTGTACGCGGGCCTTTCACTGTAGTGGCCTCTCTTGTTGCGGAGCACAGGCTCCGGACACACAGGCTCAGCGGCCATGGCTCACGGGCCCAGCCGCTGCGCGGCATGTGGGATCCTCCCGGACCGGGGCACGAACCCGTGTCCCCTGCATCGGCAGGCGGATTCTCAACCACTGTGCCACCAGGGAAGCCCCTCTTCTAGGTCTTTGTTAAACATTTCTTGCATCTTCTCGATCTTTGCCTCCATTCTTTTTATGAGGTCCTGGATGATCTTCACTACCATTATTCTGGATTGTTTTTCTGGAAGGTTGCCTATCTCCACTTCATTTAGTTGTTTTTCTGGGGTTTTAT
>NC_041220.1:79320717-79325408 GCF_002837175.3 Physeter macrocephalus | reverse complement strand
TTTTTTTTTGTGGTATGCGGGCCTCCCTCTGCTGCGGCCTCTCCCGTTGCAGAGCACAGGCTCCAGACGCGCAGGCTCATTGGCCATGGCTCACGGGCCCAGCCGCTCCGCGGCACGTGGGATCCTCCCAGACCGGGGCGCGAACCCGGTTCCCCTGCATCGGCAGGCGGACACGCAACCACTGCGCCACCAGGGAAGCCCAGAACCACTTTTTAAATTTTAAGATTCCATATATATGTGTTAGCATACAGTATTTGTTTTTCTCTTTCTGACTTACTTCACTCTGTATGACAGACTGTAGGTCCATCCACCTCACTACAGATAACTCAGTTTCATTTCCTTTTATGGCTGAGTAATATTTCATTGTATACATGTGCCACATCTTCTTTATCCATTCATCTGTCGATGGACACTTAGGTTGCTTCCATGTTCTGGCTGTCGTAAGTAGTAGAGCTCATTAAGTTGTAGAGAATAATGTTTATTGCCTTGTTGAGATGTAAACATATGTGTTTATTGTAAATTAAAATTATTGAGTTTAATAATCGTTTTAGTATATATACAATTAAATAATCTGAGTGAAGAGTTTTCTTCCATATTCAGATACATTTCCTTGAAATAATTTTATTTTATTTATTCTCTTGGCTGTGCTGCGCATCATGTGGGATCAGTTAAACATTATATAACTTAATATTTTGTTTAAAATGTTGTTATAGATTTCTAAATTGTGGAACTTTGCTTTTGGCCCAGTGGTCCCAATGCAGGGGGCACGGGTTCGATCCCTGGTTGGGTAACTAAGATCCTGTCTACTGCATGGTGTGGCCAAAAAAAAAAAAAAAAAAAAAGGTTTCTAAATCAGGATAATTCTACTGGGATATTAGTGTAGCCAGCTTTGTATAGTCTATTTCTGTGATAATTTTGTACTTTGGTCCTTTTTTGAGTGGGTTAAGTCAGCTTCAAGGTGATATATCTGGGCGGCTCTTGATGTGCATGTGTCTGTAAATATTCTCTTTACAATTACCCCAATGTAAAATGAAGTTAGAGTAAGTAAGTAATTAAGAAAGATTTCATCTTGTTAATAGTGATAATGAATGGTAGAACAAGAATTAACATTTAAAGATTAAATTTGGAATTTTATGCTTTGATTACTGTCTTAAAAGAATATTGTCCATTCTAAAGATGTTAAAACTTTTGGTTGAAAATAAGTTGTGCACGCTCTTAGGAAATTTAGAAATTTAGTCTAGAAAAATAATTTCTATTTTCCCAGCCCTGTTTCAGAATTAGAAATTTCCATTACACAGGAGTCCCGTGGCGGTCCAGTGGTTAAGACTCCATGTTTCCAGTGCAGGGGGCGCAGGTTTGATCCCTGGTCAGGGAACTAAGATCCCATGTGCCGTGCAGTGTGGCAAAAAAAAAAAAAAAATTTCCGTGTCATATAACTATGTAGTGGTTGAAAAAGTTTTTAAAATTTTATTCTCTTTTCAATGCTAGTTTAGCATTTCACCTAATTTTAAAACGTCATAACCAAAGTTTTCCCTATTTCTGTAGCTTCTCTAAAAGGATAAGTTGATCAATAAAATTTTTTATTCTCATAGCTTTGTTTTTTTAAACACAACTTTTAAAAATGCTTTATTGAGTTGTGATTTATCTTAAACTGCCCACATTAAAAATTCACAATTTTATAAGTTTGGACCTACAGATACGTCCATGAAGCTATCACAAATCAAGGTAGCGAACATAACCAACATATCCAAAAGTTTCCTAGTGAGTGTCCCTTTGTAATTGCTCCTTCCCACCCTTCCTGCTCCCCCATTCCCCAGCAACCACTGATCTGTTGTCACTATATATTAGTTTGCATTTTGTGGAATTTAATATAAATGACAATTTCGATAGCATTTTAGATGAAGAACCATTTGTATTATAGTTTTTCTCTAATAGGTAAAATATAGACATGTTTGTGATACTGGTTTAATTTTATTGGTTTAGAACAGCCTTTCTCAATTCGCTTTAAGCTGTAATGCACTAAAGTAGTATTTCTCAAAAATTAGCTTGCATCAGAATCACTTGGAATATCTGTTAAACCACCCCAGAATTTCTGATTCAGTAGGTCTGGGACAGGGCTAAGAATGTTCATTTCTTAGAAGTTCCCAAGTGATTTTGCTGCTACCGGCTGAAGAAACCACACTGTGTGAGACACATTTCCTTACGACATTTGTTGTTGATAATAAATTAACTTTTTTCCTAAGCATCCAGGATGGTACTATTTATATACCATCCTTGGGGAAATTGAGAAAATACTTAGTAATTTTCTCTGTTCTGTGGTTAAAATGAGGAACCCAGTTGAAAAAGACTGGTTTAGAATTACCTAATTTGTGTGGTGAAAATGGGCATGTTCTTTAGCAATCGTCAACATTTAGCAGAAGCAAGAAGAACTACAATTCTGCAGCCTGTGGAAGGAAAACCACATTCACAAAAAGATACACAAAATGAAAAGGCAGAGGACTTTGTACCAGATGAAGGAAGAAGATAAAACCCTAGAAAAAAAACTAAATGAAGTGGAGATAGACAGTCTTCCAGAAAAAGAATTCAGAATAATGATAGCGAAGATCATCCAGGATCTTGGTTGTTCTTTAATTCTTCTAAGTCTTTTTTTTTGTTTGTTTTTTTTGTTGTTGTACGCGGGCCTTTCACTGTAGTGGCCTCTCTTGTTGCGGAGCACAGGCTCCGGACACACAGGCTCAGCGGCCATGGCTCACGGGCCCAGCCGCTGCGCGGCCATCATTCACATTATAGGGGTCCCAGAAGGAGAAGAGAGAGAGAAAGGATCCGAGAAAATATTTGAAGAGATTATAGTCGAAAACTTCCCTAACATGGGAAAGGAAATAGCCACCCAAGTCCAGCAAATGCAGAGAGTCCCAGGCAGGAGAAACCCAAGGAGAAATACACCGAGACACATAGTAATCAAGTTGACAAAAATTAAAGGCAAAGAAAAATTATTAAAAGCTACAAGGAAAAATGGCAGATAACATACAAGGGAACTCCCATAAGGTTGACAGCTGATTTCTCAGCAGAAACTCTACAAGCCAGAAGGGAGTGGCATGATATATTTAAAGTGATGAAAGGGAAGAATCTACAACCCAGGTTACTCTACCCAGCAAGGATCTCATTCAGATTGGACAGAGAAATCAAAAGCTTTACAGACAAACAAAAGCTAAGAGAATTCAGCACCAGTAAACCAGCTCTACAACAAATGCTAAAGGAACTTCTCTAAGTGGGAAACACAAGAGAATAAAAGGACCTACAAAAACAAACCCATAACAATCAACAAACTGGTAATAGGAACATACATATCGATAATTACCTTAAACGTGAATGGATTAAATGCTCCAACCAAAAGACACAGGCTTCCTGAATGGATACAAAACAAGACCCAAATATATGCTGTTCATAAGAGATCCACTTCAGACCTAAGGACACATACAGACTGAAAGTAAGGGGATGGAAAAAGATATTCCATGCAAATGGAAATCAAAAGAAAGCTGGAGTAACAATACTCATATCAGATAAAATAGACTTTAAAGTAAAGAATGTTACAAGAGACAAGGAAGGACACTACATAATGATCAAGGGATCAATCCAAGAAGATTTAACAATTGTAAACATATGCACCCAACATAGGAGCACTTCAATACATAAGGCAACTGCTAACAGCTATAAAAGAGGAAATCAACAGTAACGCAGTGATAGTGGGGGACTTTAACACCTCACACCAATGGACAAATCATCGAAACATAATTAATAAGGAAACAGAATAGAAGCAGATAGATTTAATTGATATTTATATCAGTTAAATGACATAATAGACCAGATAGATTTAATTGATATTTATAGGACATTCCATCCCAAAGCAGCAGATTGTACTTTCTTTGCAAGTGCACACGGAACATTCTCCAGGATAGATCACATCTTACGTCACAAATCAAGCCTCAGTAAATTTAAGAAAATTGAAATCATAACAAGCATCTTTTCTGATGACAATGCTATGAGATTAGAAATCAGTTATGGGGGGAAAAAGTGTAAAAAACACAAACACATGGAGGCTAAACAATATGTTACTAAATAACCAAGAGATCACTGAAGACATCAAAGAGGAAATCAGAAAATACCTAGAGACAAATTACAACGAAAACACAACGATAATGGCTGAGTAATATTTCATTGTATACATGTGCCACATCTTCTTTATCCATTCATCTGTCGATGGACACTTAGGTTGCTTCCATGTTCTGGCTGTCGTAAGTAGTAGAGCTCATTAAGTTGTAGAGAATAATGTTTATTGCCTTGTTGAGATGTAAACATATGTGTTTATTGTAAATTAAAATTATTGAGTTTAATAATCGTTTTAGTATATATACAATTAAATAATCTGAGTGAAGAGTTTTCTTCCATATTCAGATACATTTCCTTGAAATAATTTTATTTTATTTATTCTCTTGGCTGTGCTGCGCATCATGTGGGATCAGTTAAACATTATATAACTTAATATTTTGTTTAAAATGTTGTTATAGATTTCTAAATTGTGGAACTTTGCTTTTGGCCCAGTGGTCCCAATGCAGGGGGCACGGGTTCGATCCCTGGTTGGGTAACTAAGATCCTGTCTACTGCATGGTGTGGCCAAAAAAAAAAAAAAAAAA
>NC_041220.1:79313094-79319184 GCF_002837175.3 Physeter macrocephalus | reverse complement strand
GCAAAGATCGAGAAGATGCAAGAAATGTTTAACAAAGACCTAGAAGAATTAAAGAACAAACACCTAGAAGAATTAAAGAACAAACAGAAAAGAACAATACAATAACTGAAATGAAAACTACACTAGAAGGAATCAATAGGAGAATAACAGGCAGAAGAACGGATAAGTGACCTGGCAGACAGAATGGTGGAATTCACTGCTGCAGAACAGAATAAAGAAAAAAGAATGAAAAGAAATGAAGACAGCCTAAGAGACCTCTGGGACAGCATTAAACACAACATCATTCACATTATAGGGGTCCCAGAAGGAGAAGAGAGAGAGAAAGGATCCGAGAAAATATTTGAAGAGATTATAGTCGAAAACTTCCCTAACATGGGAAAGGAAATAGCCACCCAAGTCCAGCAAATGCAGAGAGTCCCAGGCAGGAGAAACCCAAGGAGAAATACACCGAGACACATAGTAATCAAGTTGACAAAAATTAAAGGCAAAGAAAAATTATTAAAAGCTACAAGGAAAAATGGCAGATAACATACAAGGGAACTCCCATAAGGTTGACAGCTGATTTCTCAGCAGAAACTCTACAAGCCAGAAGGGAGTGGCATGATATATTTAAAGTGATGAAAGGGAAGAATCTACAACCCAGGTTACTCTACCCAGCAAGGATCTCATTCAGATTGGACAGAGAAATCAAAAGCTTTACAGACAAACAAAAGCTAAGAGAATTCAGCACCAGTAAACCAGCTCTACAACAAATGCTAAAGGAACTTCTCTAAGTGGGAAACACAAGAGAATAAAAGGACCTACAAAAACAAACCCATAACAATCAACAAACTGGTAATAGGAACATACATATCGATAATTACCTTAAACGTGAATGGATTAAATGCTCCAACCAAAAGACACAGGCTTCCTGAATGGATACAAAACAAGACCCAAATATATGCTGTTCATAAGAGATCCACTTCAGACCTAAGGACACATACAGACTGAAAGTAAGGGGATGGAAAAAGATATTCCATGCAAATGGAAATCAAAAGAAAGCTGGAGTAACAATACTCATATCAGATAAAATAGACTTTAAAGTAAAGAATGTTACAAGAGACAAGGAAGGACACTACATAATGATCAAGGGATCAATCCAAGAAGATTTAACAATTGTAAACATATGCACCCAACATAGGAGCACTTCAATACATAAGGCAACTGCTAACAGCTATAAAAGAGGAAATCAACAGTAACGCAGTGATAGTGGGGGACTTTAACACCTCACACCAATGGACAAATCATCGAAACATAATTAATAAGGAAACAGAATAGAAGCAGATAGATTTAATTGATATTTATATCAGTTAAATGACATAATAGACCAGATAGATTTAATTGATATTTATAGGACATTCCATCCCAAAGCAGCAGATTGTACTTTCTTTGCAAGTGCACACGGAACATTCTCCAGGATAGATCACATCTTACGTCACAAATCAAGCCTCAGTAAATTTAAGAAAATTGAAATCATAACAAGCATCTTTTCTGATGACAATGCTATGAGATTAGAAATCAGTTATGGGGGGAAAAAGTGTAAAAAACACAAACACATGGAGGCTAAACAATATGTTACTAAATAACCAAGAGATCACTGAAGACATCAAAGAGGAAATCAGAAAATACCTAGAGACAAATTACAACGAAAACACAACGATACAAAACCTATGGGATGCAGCAAAAGCAGTTCTGAGAGGGAAGTTTATAGCAGTACAAACCTACCTCAAGAAACAAGAAAAATCTCAAACAATCTAACCTTACATCTAAAGGAACTAGAGAAAGAAGAACAAACAAAACCCAAAGTTAGTAGAAGGAAAGAAATCATAAAGATCAGAGCAGAAATAAATGATATAGAAACAAAGAAAACATTATCAAAGATCAGTGAAACTAAAAGCTGGTTCTTTGAGAAGGTAAACAAAATTGCTAAACCTTTAGCCAGACTCATCAAGAAAAAGAGGGAGAGGACTGAAATCAATAAAATTAGAAATGACAAAGGAGAAGTTAAAACAGACACAGCAGAAATACAAAGCATCCTAAGAGACTACTACAAGCAACTCTTTGCCAATAAAATGGACAACCTGGAAGAAATGGACAAATTCTTAGAAAGGTGTCATCTTCCAAGACTGAACCAGGAAGAAATAGAAAATATGAAGAGAACAATCACAAGTAATGAAACTGTGATTAAATCTTCCAACAAACACAAGTCCAGGACCATGGCTTCACAGGTGAATTTTTGTTTTTTGTTCCACAGACTGCAGGATTGTAGTGCTTCTTGCTTCTGCTGTCTGCCCTCTGGTGGATGAGGCTATCTAAGAGGCTTGTGCAAGTTTCCTGATGGGAGGGACTGGTGGTCGGTGGAGCTGACTGTTCCTCTGGTCGGCAGAGCTCAGTAAAAGTTTAATCAGCTTGACTGCTGATGGGTGGGGTTGGGTTCCTTCCCTGTTGGTGTTTGGCCTGAGGCAACCCAGCACTGGAGCCTACCCGGGCTGTTTGGTGGGGCTATGTGATACACCATATTAACAAATTGAAGAATAAAAACCGTATGATCATCTCAAAAAAAAATCTTCAACATTTAAAATAGTTCACTACTATGCTATTTCACTATTGTATTCAGAAATATTTGTATATTAACTGGTCAAGTAATTTTTTAACAGAAATGCTAAGAGTCCTTTTTGGTTAGGTAGATACCATTTTCTAGATAAATATTTGCTTTATAAACACATTTATAGGCATGAATATTATGTATAGTAAGCAAAAAATTTTCCCTTTTCAGAATGTTATAGAATGATTTTTTTTTTTTCTTTTTTGGTACGCGGGTCTCTCACTGCTGCGGCCCCTCCCGTTGCGGAGCACAGGCCCCGGACGCGCAGGCCCAGTGGCCATGGCTCACGGGCCCAGCCGCTCCGCGGCATGTGGGATCCTCCCGAACCGGGGCACGAACCCGTGTCCGCCGCATCGGCAGGCGGACTCTCAACCACCGCGCCACCAGGGAAGCCCCTATAGAATGATTTTTAAATTTTCTTTCATTTTTTTATTGAAGTATAGGTGCTGTACAATATTATATAAGTTACAGGTGTACAATTTTATGTTAATTACAGGTATACAATATAAGTTACAGGTGTACAATATAGTGATACACAATTTTTAAAGGTTATACTCCATTTATACTTATAAAATAATATATATTTATTATTATTATAAAGTATTGGCTGTATTACCCATGTTGTACAGTATATCCTTGGAGCTTATTTTATACTTAATAATTTCTACCTCTTACACCCCATCCGTATATTGCCCCTCCCTCCTCCTTTCTCCCCACTGCTCACCACTAGTTTGTTCTCTTTGTGAGTCTGCTTTTTTTTGGTTATATTCTCGTTTGTTTTATTTTTTTTAGATTTCACATTTAAGTGCTGTCATATATAGTATTTGTCTTTCTTTATCTGACATATCACTTAGCATAATGCCCTCCAAGTAATTTTATGCTTTCTTGAAAATAAAGGATATTTGCTTGATGGTATTTTGTTTTTAGAATTGCACAGAAAGGAAGCTTCACATGTTACTTTATCACTTTAAGTTTGTGTTAGAGAAATGGATAGAAAGTAAGTTGGTAGATAAAGCTGACCAGAAGAATATGTCAACAATATGGGCAAAATGAAAAAAACTAAGCCAGTTAAGGGCAATTTGAGTTGTCTTAAGAAATAGAAGGACTCATTTGTTGTTAAAAAAAAAAAAAAAAGCATAGGCAGATATATAATTATAAATTTCTAAGACTTAATTATATGATTAAGATAAAAATCTAGATTATTTTTAGCTTCAGTAGTTTCCATGTTGTATTCAGAAAACCTCTATTTTGGTTTGTCATGCAAAGTGTTCTTAACTGGGATATCTTCCTATTTTGAATTTCAGGGCAGCAGCAATGACTCTCCGCACGGTATTATTGTCATTGCAAGCACTACTGGCAGCTGCAGAACCAGATGATCCACAAGATGCAGTAGTAGCAAATCAAAAAAAAAAAAAAAAAGGTTTCTAAATCAGGATAATTCTACTGGGATATTAGTGTAGCCAGCTTTGTATAGTCTATTTCTGTGATAATTTTGTACTTTGGTCCTTTTTTGAGTGGGTTAAGTCAGCTTCAAGGTGATATATCTGGGCGGCTCTTGATGTGCATGTGTCTGTAAATATTCTCTTTACAATTACCCCAATGTAAAATGAAGTTAGAGTAAGTAAGTAATTAAGAAAGATTTCATCTTGTTAATAGTGATAATGAATGGTAGAACAAGAATTAACATTTAAAGATTAAATTTGGAATTTTATGCTTTGATTACTGTCTTAAAAGAATATTGTCCATTCTAAAGATGTTAAAACTTTTGGTTGAAAATAAGTTGTGCACGCTCTTAGGAAATTTAGAAATTTAGTCTAGAAAAATAATTTCTATTTTCCCAGCCCTGTTTCAGAATTAGAAATTTCCATTACACAGGAGTCCCGTGGCGGTCCAGTGGTTAAGACTCCATGTTTCCAGTGCAGGGGGCGCAGGTTTGATCCCTGGTCAGGGAACTAAGATCCCATGTGCCGTGCAGTGTGGCAAAAAAAAAAAAAAAATTTCCGTGTCATATAACTATGTAGTGGTTGAAAAAGTTTTTAAAATTTTATTCTCTTTTCAATGCTAGTTTAGCATTTCACCTAATTTTAAAACGTCATAACCAAAGTTTTCCCTATTTCTGTAGCTTCTCTAAAAGGATAAGTTGATCAATAAAATTTTTTATTCTCATAGCTTTGTTTTTTTAAACACAACTTTTAAAAATGCTTTATTGAGTTGTGATTTATCTTAAACTGCCCACATTAAAAATTCACAATTTTATAAGTTTGGACCTACAGATACGTCCATGAAGCTATCACAAATCAAGGTAGCGAACATAACCAACATATCCAAAAGTTTCCTAGTGAGTGTCCCTTTGTAATTGCTCCTTCCCACCCTTCCTGCTCCCCCATTCCCCAGCAACCACTGATCTGTTGTCACTATATATTAGTTTGCATTTTGTGGAATTTAATATAAATGACAATTTCGATAGCATTTTAGATGAAGAACCATTTGTATTATAGTTTTTCTCTAATAGGTAAAATATAGACATGTTTGTGATACTGGTTTAATTTTATTGGTTTAGAACAGCCTTTCTCAATTCGCTTTAAGCTGTAATGCACTAAAGTAGTATTTCTCAAAAATTAGCTTGCATCAGAATCACTTGGAATATCTGTTAAACCACCCCAGAATTTCTGATTCAGTAGGTCTGGGACAGGGCTAAGAATGTTCATTTCTTAGAAGTTCCCAAGTGATTTTGCTGCTACCGGCTGAAGAAACCACACTGTGTGAGACACATTTCCTTACGACATTTGTTGTTGATAATAAATTAACTTTTTTCCTAAGCATCCAGGATGGTACTATTTATATACCATCCTTGGGGAAATTGAGAAAATACTTAGTAATTTTCTCTGTTCTGTGGTTAAAATGAGGAACCCAGTTGAAAAAGACTGGTTTAGAATTACCTAATTTGTGTGGTGAAAATGGGCATGTTCTTTAGCAATCGTCAACATTTAGCAGAAGCAAGAAGAACTACAATTCTGCAGCCTGTGGAAGGAAAACCACATTCACAAAAAGATACACAAAATGAAAAGGCAGAGGACTTTGTACCAGATGAAGGAAGAAGATAAAACCCTAGAAAAAAAACTAAATGAAGTGGAGATAGACAGTCTTCCAGAAAAAGAATTCAGAATAATGATAGCGAAGATCATCCAGGATCTTGGAAAAGAATTGAGGCAAAGATCGAGAAGATGCAAGAAATGTTTAACAAAGACCTAGAAGAATTAAAGAACAAACACCTAGAAGAATTAAAGAACAAACAGAAAAGAACAATACAATAACTGAAATGAAAACTACACTAGAAGGAATCAATAGGAGAATAACAGGCAGAAGAACAGATAAGTGACCTGGCAGACAGAATGGTGGAATTCACTGCTGCAGAACAGAATAAAGAAAAAAGAATGAAAAGAAAT
>NC_041220.1:79262980-79309649 GCF_002837175.3 Physeter macrocephalus | reverse complement strand
CTGAAAGATCAAGGGGCAGCAGCAACGCCTCTCCGCATGGTATTATTGTCATTGCAAGCACTACTGGCAGCTGCAGAACCAGATGATCCACAAGATGCAGTAGTAGCAAATCAGGTAAGGTAGCTGCTTTTGAAAGACTTTCTTGTACTTACCTATGAGTGTTTACTTTAGTGGTTTGAAGTGGTTAGAACAGAAGCATACGTCTATTGAAAGTATATTTGGAAATGGTTTCCTTTCTTGCTGTGAGATGATTGTATCAGATGTAATAGTGAAAACCTTATTTTGTGATTTTTTTAGCACAGTAGTTTAATTGTTTATATGGTAGATGCTTTTTTCCTAGCATATTATGAAGTTTTCAAACACACAATATTGAAAGAATTACACAGTGAATACCCACATATCTACCTACCATCTTGATTCTGTGATTAACATTTTACTTCATGTGCTTTATCATGTGTGTATCCATTTATCTGTCTCTTAATTCAGTGATGATCCTTCCCTGATGATAATGTTAATCAGCTCCAACTGGCACTGAAGTTGCATGGTGTGAAGGTTATCAGAAACCTTGTAATTGCCAAATGGAATAAATATTTTTCAGTTGTGATCTTTGATTTCCAAGGCAGAGGTTAGCAAATTGCAGCCAGACTGACTGTTTATGTAAATAATGTTTTGTTGGAACATAGCCACCCCCATTTGTTTACAGCTACAAGTGGCAGAATTGAATAATTATGACAGAGACAATATTGTCTGAAAGCCTGAATAAATATCATCTGGTCCTTTAAGAAAGTTTGCCAACCCATACTCTAAACCCAGTGGTTCCCAACCGTTTTGGAACCAGGGACCGGTTTCGTGGAAGACAATTTTTCTACGGACCGGTGGCGGAGGGTGGGGGGTGGAGTGGAGATGGTTCAGGTGGCGATGCGAGCGATGGGGAGCGGCATGTGCAGCTTTGCTCGCTCGCTGCTCACCTCCTGCTGTGCGGACCGGTTCCTAACAGTTAGGCCGAGGATTGGTACTGGTCCGCAGCCTGGGGGTTGGGGACCCCTGCTCTAAACCATTAGGATTTATTGAGCCTTGTGTTTTTTTGTTTTTTTTGTTTGTTTTTTAACCTAGAAATTTTTTCTCCTCTTGACTTCTGAGATACTACTCTCTTTTCCTGTCTTCGTAGTTGTGGTTGTTCCCTCCTACTTCCTACAGTTGTTTCTCTTCTTTCTCCACTCTGCTGCCCTCCCCCACCCCGCCCTCTGTTTTTTGTTTTTTGTTTTTTTTCTTGTCCACACTGCACAGCTTGCGGGATCTTAGTTCCCCAACCAGGGATTGAACCTGTGCCCCCTGTAATGGAAGTGCAGAGTCCTAATCACTGGACCACCAAGGAATTACCTCTCCTCCCTTTTAAATATACTTTCTCAGTTCTTACATTGTTTCTTTCACTTTCCATTATATACTCCCACTTGGATGATCATATCCACGCTGATGTTACCACCTGTATGTTGATAACAATATTCAGGCTTGACCTCTGTCCTGAGCCCAAGAGCCTGTTTGGAAGTGGAGAGCTCTATATGAATATTCCATGGGTACCTTAGTACAGCATTCCCAAAACTGAATGCAGAATCTTAAACCTGTGAACCTGTTCATCCTTCTGTAATATAATCAGCTTATTTATATATCCCAGTCACAGACTTGGAGTACTTCTCTATGTCTCCTGTTCTCTCGTATCCCAGTATCTCTCTGTCGTAATACTTCTCTGATTGCCTTAATTCACATGTTTAAAAATTTCTCATTTGCTCTGATGGAGCTCCCTACCTCAGCCTCTTCTTTCCTTCATATTCTACACTGATAGCAGTTAGCTTTATAAAGTGTAAATCTTATTTCACTTTACTGTTAAAAACCTATTAGTAGCTTTACTATCACCTACTTGGTAAGTCCAAATTGTTTAGTTTGAAGAGTTCCTCCATGATTTGAACTGTCTATAAACGCAGTTTCATCTCCTAAATTCTTACTGTTCTTCAAACTCACGCTGTTCAAGATGGTGTCATTCCTACATGTCATTTCACCCAGTCTGCCATTTTTCCTCTGCCTAAGAAAACATTTCCTCTTAGAAACTTCTTTCTTTCCTTTGAAAAGTTCGTCACTCCTTATGTTGTGTATATCCTTGTTAATGTGTTCTACTATTATTTGCCTTAGAGTGCTTAGACAGGGGGCGCAGGTTTGATCCCTGGTCAGGGAACTAAGATCCCATGTGCCGTGCAGTGTGGCAAAAAAAAAAAAAAAATTTCCGTGTCATATAACTATGTAGTGGTTGAAAAAGTTTTTAAAATTTTATTCTCTTTTCAATGCTAGTTTAGCATTTCACCTAATTTTAAAACGTCATAACCAAAGTTTTCCCTATTTCTGTAGCTTCTCTAAAAGGATAAGTTGATCAATAAAATTTTTTATTCTCATAGCTTTGTTTTTTTAAACACAACTTTTAAAAATGCTTTATTGAGTTGTGATTTATCTTAAACTGCCCACATTAAAAATTCACAATTTTATAAGTTTGGACCTACAGATACGTCCATGAAGCTATCACAAATCAAGGTAGCGAACATAACCAACATATCCAAAAGTTTCCTAGTGAGTGTCCCTTTGTAATTGCTCCTTCCCACCCTTCCTGCTCCCCCATTCCCCAGCAACCACTGATCTGTTGTCACTATATATTAGTTTGCATTTTGTGGAATTTAATATAAATGACAATTTCGATAGCATTTTAGATGAAGAACCATTTGTATTATAGTTTTTCTCTAATAGGTAAAATATAGACATGTTTGTGATACTGGTTTAATTTTATTGGTTTAGAACAGCCTTTCTCAATTCGCTTTAAGCTGTAATGCACTAAAGTAGTATTTCTCAAAAATTAGCTTGCATCAGAATCACTTGGAATATCTGTTAAACCACCCCAGAATTTCTGATTCAGTAGGTCTGGGACAGGGCTAAGAATGTTCATTTCTTAGAAGTTCCCAAGTGATTTTGCTGCTACCGGCTGAAGAAACCACACTGTGTGAGACACATTTCCTTACGACATTTGTTGTTGATAATAAATTAACTTTTTTCCTAAGCATCCAGGATGGTACTATTTATATACCATCCTTGGGGAAATTGAGAAAATACTTAGTAATTTTCTCTGTTCTGTGGTTAAAATGAGGAACCCAGTTGAAAAAGACTGGTTTAGAATTACCTAATTTGTGTGGTGAAAATGGGCATGTTCTTTAGCAATCGTCAACATTTAGCAGAAGCAAGAAGAACTACAATTCTGCAGCCTGTGGAAGGAAAACCACATTTCACCATTGTGGCCTCTCCTGTTGCGGAGCACAGGCTCCAGATGCGCAGGCGCAGCGGCCATGGCTCACGGGCCCAGCCGCTCCGCGGCATATGGGATCTCCCCTGACCAGGGCATGAACCCACGTCCCCTGCATCGGCAGGCGGACTCTCAACCACTGCGCCACCAGGGAAGCCCCCATTCATTTTTGATAGTCAGAAACATGGCTTGAGTTCCAGCTTTGATTTCCTGTTGAGTTCTGAGCCTCAAAGGTTGAGGTTGGACTCAGTTTTCTTCTAACTCTGTTCAGTAGTTTGACTTATTTCCTTTTAATAATGGTAGAAACTAGATTTATCATTTTAATGTATAGAAATATTTAATGTGTATAAAAACATCTTAAGAAAAAATATTAAAGTGAATTTAATATTTTTAATTTATACTTGGCTTTATTAATTAATGGTAGTCCCAGAATATTTGAGAATAAATTTACTTCTTTCCAATGCATATGGAAAATCATACCTTTTAAAAAGTACTGTATGGTGAGTTCATAATCATCTCAAAACATGTGCTGTAAGTTAGGACTTTGCATATGGGGTTTTCTTAAATCACCGTACACTAATACAGCTCTAGCAAAACAGCAAAGTCAAGTTGTATTCTAGCCTGAGCTATGATCAATACAGAAGTTGGTCACATTTATTAATGTCCACATAATTTTAGAAGCTAGTAATTCCGTTTATATCTATAATGTTTGCCACTGCACAGTGTTTAGAGACAACTCTAATAACTCTATTTAGTATTAGTTTTCTGCTACTTTGTTGAAATTGGAGATTAAAGTTGATAAACATTATTTTTGTTTTTCTTTCCTCAGTGCAACTTGTGAATCACAGCTTCAGGTTAAACAGTCTTTTCTTGAGTGACATAGTTTGTTTGCAGTGGAAAGTGAATCAGTCACATTTTAAAAATCGAATGTACATTTATTTACATTTTACTTAGAAAAATCAGGTTTTTAGGCAATTAAGAGATAAGTTACTATATTGAATATTATAACTGCATTGTCATGCCAATCAATTTTTTTCCCCCCTATAGTACAAACAAAATCCCGAAATGTTCAAACAGACAGCTCGACTTTGGGCACATGTGTATGCTGGAGCACTTTTTTATAGGTAATACTTTAATAAAAATAGGCTTTTTTCTTGCTGATATAACTAACATTTATTTTCTGTTTATTTTTAAGACGAGCAAAAATCAAATTAAAGTAGATCTTGTAGATGAGAATTTCACAGAATTAAGAGGAGAAATAGCAGGACCTCCAGACACACCATATGAAGGAGGAAGATATCAACTAGAGATTAAAATACCAGAAATATATCCATTTAATCCCCCTAAGATCCAGTTTATCACTAAAATATGGCATCCTAATATTAGTTCCATCACAGGGGCTATTTGTTTGGATATCCTGAAAGATCAATGGGCAGCAGCAATGACTCTCCGCATGGTATTACTGTCATTGCAAGCACTACTGGCAGCTGCAGAACCAGATGATCCACAAGATGCAGTAGTAGCAAATCAGTGCAAACAAAATCCCGAAATGTTCAAACAGACAGCTCGACTTTGGGCACATGTGTATGCTGGAGCACCAGTTTCTAGTCCAGAATACACCAAAAAAATAGAAAACCTATGTGCTATGGGCTTTGATAGGGTAAGTACATAAAGGCATGTTGATTTTTACTTATTCATTAAATTATTGCTGCAAATCCTTGGCTGACAAAAGTGGCTCAAAAAAATACCCTAAATCTAATTTTGATAAGCAAACTTTGTTATTAAAACCAGTGATCTTTCTTTTTTTTTTTTTTGGCTGATTCCAGTCATTGGTTTTAGAAGCTTCTTTTTATGAAGTGCAAGGTAACTTAAAAATGAACAAAACAAGGTGTGGTTTCTTAATATAAAGACAGTGGGTGATGCAGTATTTTAAAAATATTTCCTTGAGATTTTATTTATTTATTTTGTCCCCTTTTCTTTTCTACAGAATGCAGTAATAGTGGCCTTGTCTTCAAAATCTTGGGATGTAGAGACTGCAACAGAATTGCTTCTGAGTAACTGAGACATAGAGCTGCTGATATAGTCAAGCTTGCCCCTTCTTGAGGAGCATCAACATCTGTTATTTTTAGGATTCTGCGTAGATTTCTTTTAAACTGGCATTCTTGCCTAATGATGTTATCTAGGCACCATTGGAGACTGAAAAAAATCTCTGCTCTGTAAATAAAGCTAATTAAACGTCTCTGTAAATTTAAAAAGGGGAAATACTTTAATTTTTTTCTTACTTAATAGTGTAAAAATTCTTTGAGCTAAGCTAAAACCATGGAAAAAACATGCTACTTTAGTGTTTAGCAGTGTAGCAAGACTAGCAAGAGTTTGCTTCAGGATTTCGTTGAATAATTAAGATAATATTTTGAGTGTGTCAGGGCCATTCAAATTGTTGGTGTTGCATCACAGCTACCTTAACTGTTTTTAACATGGATCCTCTGTGCCTGTGAATTTACTTGCATGCTTGTACTTGACTTCTTAGGATGGGTAGCTGAAAAGACCACCATTTTAAGCATTTGAGAATTCTTAAATATGAGATTATTCAGAATTGAAGGTGGTGACCTATTCAGAGCCTTTTTGTCCTTGTCAGCAGACTGGGACACCATATCTGTTTTTCCCCTCTTACCACACACAGCTAATATTCTAATAATAAATTTCTCTATTCGGTGGGGAAATGTGCTGAGGGACAGTATCCCTTGCTCCATTTTTAGGTTGTCCATTTGGAATGTTTTGTCACAATTCTTCACTCTTAGAACTTTCATATATAAGTAAGTAATAATGTAAAAATGGAGCTGCCAGTTTCGTTTCTCTTGCAAAAACAGTAAAAACTTGATGTTGCAGTATTCCCAGATTTAATGAAAGAACCCAGCTTAATTTTTCAGTGAATTTAACATCTTTCTATTTTTAAACTGATGAAATTTTTCTTTGATAACTTGCAAGGGTGAAATCAACTGTTAGCAGTTTTTTAAGCCTAATTTTGGCTTTATAAGAGATTGCTTTATCAGATCCTTTAAAAGTCACTCTTGCTTGCATTTCCCCCCATTGACACATGAAAGCTGTGTTGGTGTTTTACTGTACATACTTCAGATGCACATAGGAATAGAAGTGTGTTATAAATCTAGCTTTCTTTATGATGTTTCTGATAATATGAGAATTGAAAACTTTACCTTCTCTTGTACATAGTCAGACTTTCTATACGTATTAAACTTACATTTCATTCTAAGTTCAAAAGTTTGAAAATTATTAGTTTTGCAAGCTCAAACACTAATGTGACCATTTTATGAAGGGTGAAATGGATTTGTGTAGGCTGTTCTATACATAGAAACAGTTCTTATTACATATTCAGGACCAATGCAAAAATAACAAAAATGTAATGGAATCAGAATGAATTAAAGTAAGGCTGTATACTGAAAGTCATATTATAAAAGGTTTGCTTTCTTCAAGTGTTACTTATCCTAAATTATAATGGTTAAGTGTTTGGAAAATAGTTTTGAACCGTAAATTCAGCATAATTTCATTTGACTTCTCAATAATCTTAGAAGCAATAAAAGAACCATTATTAAATATATTGTAATGTTAAGATGTGGAGGTTCTTCCAAAAACTTGTAAGGCTTTCCTAATCAATAGTAAACTCTTGTAGTTGATTTTATTGCATACTAAACACAAGTTGCTGTTTTTTTCCCCTATATGTTTGCTTAAGTATAAATTTCTTTATACAATCACCTCCTTTTGTTGTAGTTTAGTTACTTTCTAAAGATGCCAAAGGAAACAAGATTTTTCTTTATTTATTTTAAATAGCTAAAACCATGTACTTCTCTTTATATTTTTGAAGTAAGGTTGGAATTGTGTGAAAATGTGGACAGTTTTGTTCCATTGTTGGTTAGAATTAATTTTTTTCTTAGTGGCGGGTGGCTTGATAATATTAGTAATATTTGTATTATTTTAAATATCAGACACCTCTACCCAGTTTACTATTTGCTTTTTTTATCAGGGTATATTTAATTGTCCTGTGGTTTGACAAATGAGAAAGAAGGAACTGAGAATTTACTAAGGGTCAAGCATTATATACTTTGCTCTTGGAGGCAGCTATACCTTGCCTATGACTTTTATGCACATTAGCCCCTTAGGGTTTACTCATCTAACTACAATTCAACATCCCCAATGCCCAGGAAATTGAAAAGTACAATATTTTGTATGAGAGGTTCTTCATAATGGATTTTTCATTTCTAAAATTTACCTCATTTACATTTAATGTGATAATCTTTCTTTTTCTGGTACATTTCCTACTGTCGCCTTCTGTTTAGTTAGTTTGTTTTTGTTTTTTCCTATTTTTCTACAGGTAGATTTATTTCCCAAACATAGAAATAAAGGCAGTTGCTCTTTTCTGTGGTCTTACATATGTTCGGAAAAAGAACATTAGTGCAGGTCTAGGGAAGAGGTACCCTGATGGAAATTATTTTTATAATTCTCAATCATTTGTGATTTGTCAGTTGTGAAGGCCTCAAAAATTATGGTAAAAAATATAGTTTTATCCCATTTAGGGCAGACAGATTTGCTACAAGTCACTGATACTCCTATAGGCTTTTACTGTAATCAGGTCTGTTTCCTGAGTATGTGCCTGACCTTTAAAAGAAGAAATAATTAGTTAGGTAGTATTTCAGTACAGATGACTAAATGAATGAGTAGCAATTTGTGACCCAAATAAGTATACGGTAAGATATATAAATGTTTGAGAAACTGGTACTAAATCAGATGCTCTGTGTTGGCTCCCCCAAATGTTTGGAATTGTGACTATGATTTACTTAAACACATAACATGTTCAAGTATATATATGTGTGTTTGTATTCTGACCATTTTGCTTTTGAGGAGAGTTATCTATGGAATGAAAGACATAATTTTTCATTTTTTTGGAAGTATTTCACGTTTGTGATTGCTGGTGGCGCTTAAAACTATGCAAAATAATTTTAAAGTATAAGAAAGAATTGGCAGATAAAGTGGATATTGCTTATTTATGCACTACAGAATGCAGTATATCGTGTTACTGCTGCTTTATAAGTTTATCAATGTGAAAAGCAGTTCTTGGCTCTAAGTGTATGCCTGATTTGAGCTTTTAAAACTCTACAATAGGGGTATAATAATGTTCCACGATCCTTGTTAGCACAGGAAACAAAAGCTTTTCTTTTTTTTTTTTTGCTGTTTTAAAGATGGATTTGGGCTTGGAAGAGTTGGAGCCAGGTATACTCTTGTACCTAGATGGAAACAGTGTTTGGATAGGAAAAGGAAGCTGTTTACAGTTAACTTGATTTCATGGAGTTTTACAAAATGATGTTGTATTAATCACTTTTTCTATTTCAAGAAATTTCAATTCCAGGGTACAAAACATTGATTTTAAAAATTTGCATTTCCATTCTTTTAGTACCAGTTAAAAATAAATGCTTAACATCAGCTATTTGCTGTCACTTGGGGAAGACGGTAATTTGAAGTATTTACTGATAAATAGCCTTTCTTCAAGTGTGACTTTTCTGCCATGTCGACATATTATGTCACACGTTCTGTTTGCACTGTTGCAATATGGATCAAAAATCTTGTGGCATAAGGGTAGGGGAATGTCCGTATCTCACTTGTCCCATTTGTTGTTACTGCTCTATTGGACTGATCTACCCTCATAAACCTGTGATCATCACCTAAATGTAAGTTGTGAATGTGTCACCTTTTGCTTGGTTATTTCAACCAAGCATTGAATATATACATATATATGTATATTCAATGCTGCTGTATATAATCAGGTGTGGCACAGTTTATTGGTTTGGTCCTAGGGGGTGAGTGGATTCATATCATTTGCACTGTGCTGTTAAATGATCCTTGTGTGCTTGCTGTTACCTACTTTTTACAGGCATCATAATAAAAGCTAGACTATTTCTTTGGGGGGGAAGAGACTTATTTAATGTAATTTAAAGACTTTTCCAATAGAAAATGAAATACTATTGAAAATAATATCTATTTTTTAGCTTTCAGCAATTGATGGTGCTTTGTTGTGGTGTCTGCTGGAAGTCTACTGCCATTATAGGGATTTTCATTAACCTCACTGAGAAAGAATCTTGCTTGTTAGCTTCTCTAGATCTCTATTCTAAACAATCTGTTAGTGATGATAAATTCTATAGGAGGATCTATTCTGAGCCGTTAACTTCCTGTAAGGGGAAAATTGGGTGGGTTACCAGAAAGACTATTGAAGCAGGGTGGGCTGGGGGTGGAGGGTTGGGTATTTGTCTTGAGAATTAAAAACTACGAAACACTTTTGTACACAACTGATTTTTTAAAAAATAAACACATTTTTAAAGATGTTGAATTTTTTTTCCCCCTTACTGGGAATTCTTAAAAATAAATGCATGCATGTTTTCCCCTGAAAATGGTTTATATCTTCTTTCTGGGTGCTCATCAATAGGCAGTTAAGCCTCCACATTGCTTTAAACAAGAAAAACAACCAGGTAGATATTTCTGTTAGGCAAGTTTTACAGTAAGGAGTATATGTTGATAAATGCAATAAATTATATTAGTGCTTTGAATTTTAAAATAGGTTGAAATTCTAATTAAAACTTTATTTGAAAATATAACACTATTTGGCTAGATTCTAATCCAAAATTTAGAGTAATCCAGAGGTAGCTGATACTGAAAGTAATATTTATTTTCATGTAAGCACACAAATCTTTCTGGAAAGGGTGCCTCTACAGTGGCAAGGACTCTGAATTGTTTCAGCAAGTTCTGGGTTATACTATTCTGGATTACTTCTGCCTCTATTGATACTGATAATTAGAAGAGGCTATGTTGGTTAGGATTTGTATTATTTCATATGGCAAACTGATTGTTAACTTTGTGTCTCTAGGGCATTTATTACCAGCTTTCAGCAGGCTTATGAGTTACTATAGCCTGGAGATGGAATTGCTTCTCACTGGAATTACCAGTATGAAGGGCTCTTTTCATGGAGCAAGCTGTATCTTTACATATTAAAAATCAAGGATAACAAATGGAATTCGAGAGAGCTCTCATCCTAATCCTTAGCACAGGATGGTCAAATTGAAATGATAGTAAACACTTGGTACGTGTTTTGTTTCATTCATCAAAGAATTAAAGAATTAACATTCTCTGAAGTTTTTAGGAGTATTTCCTACAGTAATATACTATCTACTCAAGTATTCATGTTGTAATGTTCATTTCCCCTCATTGAATTTCAGTAAAAGTATATTAAAGCACAACTTTATAAATCTACTTAATCTTTTATCGTAAATTACTTTTTAATAGGATGTTGACCAAAGTCAAAAAGGGCAATCTGTTTTAAATATTCAGTGTACAATACTTGATACTTGTAGAGCCTTTTTTCAAGATACACAGATAAAACAAGGCAAACACTATAAAACGGGGCAAAATTTCAGAAACTCAGAGTATTTCATACTTAGTTAATATACGTAGTACTTTGTTTCTCCCTTACAGTGTAAGAGCTTAGCTACATGTACAGAATATACCTAATTTTTATTTAAGAGCAACAAATAGTGACTTACCTCCTACACAGGTAACATTCAGCTCTCTAGTTACTGTATTCCTCAGCTCTTCATTTTTAGTATGTGAAAAATATGTATTCCTTTGCTATATGCATTCATTATTATTTGTATTATATTGATAGATGAATGTCCTCCTGTCCTAAGTAATACTGAGGAACAGGATTAATGACGTTCCAGTGGTATCTCCTAACCATATTCATAAAATTACAGAACTTTAAGGAAAAGGAGACTTCCAGTCTCCTTTTTTAAAATAGATCAATTAAAATAAGTTGGATACCTAGAGTCACAGGTTATTTGGGGGGACAATCCCTTAATATTGTTATTTATATGTGCCTACTTAAACTTGGTAGCTTTTTGAGACCTAAAATGCTATTCTTGTTTTCCTTAAAAATAGGAAATGTGGAGGGATCCTTTGCAAGCATGAAAAGGAAAACCAGTTCAGGTGAGAGTGAGGTCTTCATTCCAAGGGAAGTATATCCAAACCAGTCCTCATGGTATGAATTGAATAGAATGTTTTGATGAACTAAGTTCAACGGTAGGGTTTCATGACTTCTACTGAAGTTGCTTTACATGCACCAGACACACTTTTTTTCTGATATTTGGAAGAATAAATAAATAGCATTGTTCTTGGTTTGTGCAACCCATAGAAAAAGATCTTTTAAACTGCAAAATCTAATTGGCCCTAAAAATCATTGTATTTCATTACAGATACTTTAGTTCTTAACTGCATAATGTCATACTTCTGTGTATATGAGGAGAAGAGGTAGTTCATCTTCGGTTAGTTAACCTTAAGATGTCATGACCTGGAGGTAAAACAAAGGCAAAATTTTAATAAGGAAACAAATTCAGGATAATAGTCTGCTGAGGTGATTATTAGCATGGTTGATTTTCTTCATTAAAAAAATTATTTTTGCAAATAATAAATGTGTATTTTTAAAATTTATTTATTTATTTTTGGTTGCATTGGGTCTTCTTTGCTGCGCGCGGGCTTTCTTTAGTTGCGGCCAGTGGGGGTTACTCTTCGTTGCGGTGTGTGGGCTTCTCATTGTGGTCGCTTCTCGTTGCAGAGCATGGGCTCTAGACACGCAGGCTTCAGTAGTTGTGGCGCTCTGGCTCTAGAGCGTATGCTCAGTAATTGTGGTACATGGGTTTAGTTACCCCGCGGCATGTGGGATCCTCCTGGACCAGGGCTCAAACCCGTGTCCCCTGCTTTGGCAGGTGGTTTCTTAACCACTGTGCCACCAGGGAAGTCCCATAAACGTGTATTTTTAAAAATTAGTAGTGGCAAAGAGTCCACAGTGGAAAATGTGTGATCCTCTTCCTACCTCTACTACTAATCCATAGAGACAGTAGCTTCTGAATATCTCTGATTTTTGTTTTTGAGTTATCTCCAGGTCATTAAGCAATATGCTTATTCCTCTTTAAGTAACTCTGGGCTTTGTTTGTAACAGTAAATTAATTACATTTCTCTTCCATCAATTATACCTAGTATCTCTTCACTCCCTATTTTTATCCCTAACCTTTATCTTCACTTAGTAATGGAATTTAGGTTGAGGGAGGGCTGTTGCATACACAAAAGCATTGAGAAAGTAGTGTGACTTTGGCCACAGGGCATGTACAGGTAAGGGGCATTTACTCACTGAAACAAATTGCGTTGGAACTGAGGTAGAGGTAAGATTCAAAAGTAAACTGAAAGAAGGAGACTGTGATACCTAGATTGGGGTAGTAATTAAAAGATGAAGAGATAGGGAGAGATTATGAAAGGAAGAAAAAAGGCAAGATGCAGTAAAAGATCAAGGTTGTGAACCTTGATCACACCTTCCCTCCCTTGGAAGGGAGGGTAGGAGGGGAAAAGAGTGCCTGTGTGGGACGACATGCATGTAGGGAGTGTAGTCAAAGACCTTGGCCCTAAATGGTAATCCTTTTAATTTGTTCAAGTTGCCAGTCCTACATTCTAGCCCCAGCCCTTTCAACTCGATTCAGTAGATTGATATTCTCTTCTCTGGGCCTTTGAGTCAGCTTCTTCTCTTCTCTGGGCCTTTGAGTCAGCTTCTTCTCTTCTCAAGGATACCTCTTTATACTGTTTATTACTTTCTACAGGTCTTAGTTTTTTTTTTTTTTTTTTTTTTTTGGTACTGTTTAGCCATTCTTTCCTCCATATCTCTTTTCATTAAACTATTCATGGTTTTATTTCCTTTTCCTACTCCACTTCTTATCACATTTACAAAATGCTGCCTCCTGAATAGTCTGCATCTTTTCTTTATTTGTTAACTAACTCTCAAAGTTTGGGCCTGGCCTTCATCATAATACTAAATTTGTTCGGAAAATCCGACAGCCCTTCCAAATTACAGATACAAAAAAATGAGGCCCTGACTTGCCCAGAGATAACAAGACATTGTCAGACTGAGAACTTGGGTTTTCTATCCACTGTATCTCTTGCTTTACTTTTATTTTTAAAAGCAGTTTTAGTGGTAAAAATGTGCTAATTTCCGGAAACTTAGGCTCAAAAAACTTTTAACTCTACATCCTAGAGTTTACTTAAGTATTTTGGAGTATTCTCTCCTTGCTGTGCTGTTTTTACACAATTAAGTTAATAGTATATAATTGTCAATATTAGACTTTTTAAAACTGATAATCACAGTTCTTTAAAAACTCTTGGGAATTCCCTGGCAGTCCAGTGGTTAGGACTTGGTGCTTTCACTGCTGGGGCCTGAGTTCAGTCCCTGGTCAGGGAACTAAGATCCTGCAAGCCACGCAGCGCAGCCAAAATTAAATAAACAACCAAAAAATTAAAAATTCTTCACATGAATATTTTAAATAGCTATAAATAGGTCTTTGAGTAGGGCTACCATATTTTACATATCAATTACCCTATTAGATGTGTGGATGGTTTCCTATTTTTCTGTATTACAAATTATGCTGCCTGGACTTTAACATAATGGATACCACTAATGCTTTAATACTAGCTGCCTCCTAAAACTCCACTGAAATGACATATTTCTAAAGGTATAAATCTTTAGCGCCACAGAATGGAAGATGGAAAGCAGACTGAAGAGTAGAAACTGATTTGGTGTAGAGGAAGTTCAAAGCTAAAAATTTGACTGTGGAAGGAATGCTTATTTAGAAGCAAGCTGATTTACTCCTTAAGACTCAGAATAACGTAGAACTAGGAGAAAAAAGACACTGCTGAATATAAGGGTGAGATTTTGAGCTGGAAGTAGGGTTGATTGAAAGTCTGTTCCTTTCTACCCAGTTAGGTAGGTAGGTAGTTTACTACTGTCCTCTTACCATGGAATGAGAATTGCTGCCTTATGAATTTGAAACAAGTCTTCAGACTGAGAGATACCAGTCACAGATTGAAAATGAAGATAAGTTAAAATTCTGTGTACTGGATGGCATATTCCTAGTTTCTAGAATGGTGATAAGTCTCAAGGGAAAAGGAGGGAGGATCCTTTTCTGTAGAAACTCAGTGGTCCTAGAAAAATACCTCGAAAGGGATTCGGACATTTGAAGATTTTCCAGTGAGAAAGTTGAGTCCCCACCAAGTGAATTTCAAAGTATGAACAAACTCAAAACTCACATGATTTTTGAAGATTAATCCAGCACTAATAACCAAGACCAAAACAAGATTGATAACAGAAGGAAGAAAACCTGAAAATGAATGTTTTCAAAGGTAAGAAATTGTATCTATGAAGAAAGTACAGAATGCTTTAAAGAATAGATTTTATAAATGAAATATAGCTCAAATTAAAAATTAGTTAAAACATTTGAAGTTTAAGGAGTATAAGAAAGATTAAAAAATCCAAAAATACGGATTTTTTTTTAAGAGGTCAACTCCAGATTGTCCAACATCTAACTATTAGGAGTTTCTTAAAGGAAATGGAATAAAGCAAAGGATCAAGAAAATAATCAAGGATACTTGACACTTCACTTTGAAAGCACTCAGCACAATGAATGCAATGAATGGGAAAAGACCCATAATAAGGCATATTTTGTTTTAGAACATTAGGAGAAATGAGAAAGTCTAAAAAACGAGATTGGAATATGGAGAGTGGGCCCCTAAAATGAAGTGGGAATAAGAATGGTGTCAAGTTTCTCAGTAGTGATATGGGAAGCAATGACTTCTAAGTTTTGAGTGAAAATTATTTCTAACAGAGTTCTATTCCCAGCTGAGGTACCAGTGTAGAATAAAGATACTTTCATATATTCCAAGTGTCAAAAGAATTTTTTTGTCTTCGCATTGTCCCTTTCTTGGTAAGTACTTGAATGACCTACTCCACCAAAATGGAGGAGTAAGCCATGCAAAAGAAAGATGAGATACAAACCAGAGCTTGTTATTTCTGGGATAAATGAAGAGAAATCCAGAATGCCAGCTGTGCAGCAGCGTTGAGCAGCCATTTCAGTACATAGAGGACTAGAAGGATGAAATAGTTTGGGGTAAGATTAATAAAATGAAAGAAAGGAACTGATAGATGATCTGATGGTAGCCAATAAACAATAGTCACAGTACTCTTAGTGCCTCACCCTTAACCATATGCAAAAAACTAAGATAAAAAATTTGAGAAATGCATTCAACATGAAAGAAACCAAGATGAAAAAAAAAAAACAACTGGAGGAAACAATGTAGGGAACAGAAGAGTAGTTAAAAGTCTAGTTATTCTTAATTGACGTTGAAGAATTCTTTGCAACCATACAACACTAACGAGAAGAAAGGATCTTTAAGAAATAAGAACCTCGGGCTTCCCTGGTGGCACAGTGGTTGAGAGTCCACCTGCCGATGCAGGGGACACAGGTTTGTGCACCGGTCCAAGAAGATCCCACATGCTGCGGAGCGGCTGGGCCCGTGAGCCATGGCCGCTGAGCCTGCGCGTCCGGAGCCTGTGCTCCGCAACGGGAGAGGCCACAACAGTGAGAGGCCCGCGTACTGCAAAAAAAAAAAAAAAAAAAAAAAGTTTATAAATTTAAAATGATCATGAAGTTAAAAAGTTGATTCTCAGACTTCCCTGGTGGCGCAGTGGTTAAGAATCTGCCTGCTGACGCAGGGGACAGCAGTTTGAGCTCTGGTCGGGGAAGATCCCATATGCCGTGGAGCAACTAAGCCTGTGCACCAGAACTACTGAGCCTGCACTCTAGAGCCCGCAAGCTACAACTACTGAGCCCACGTGCCACAACTACTGAAGCCCGCATGCCTGGAGCCCATGCTCTGCAACAAGAGAAGCCACAGCAGTGAGAAGCCCACACACTGCAATGAAAAGTAGCCACTGCTTGCTGCAACTAGAGAAAGCCCGTGCACAGCAAGAAGGACCCAACGCAGCCATAAATAAATAAATAAACTTTAAAAAATTGATTCTCTTTCAGATTTATTTCTGTCCTGAAAGGATTTAAGGGAGACCCAAAGCATTCCTTATGAGACCTCCATGATCTGTCACACACTTTATCACCACAAACTGCCTGAGGAACCCATCCTAAGAAGGAAGCTATAATCATAACTAACTATACAACTTCTAGAGCTTTTTCAAGACTAATCACATCATGCTTTTTATCTGGTTTACCTAATTCATCCAGTTCAAGACTCAAAGGTTATTTGACCTAAAACATAGAGTTTTAACCGTAAGAAACTAATTCCTAATCTGACTGAGTCTTACTAACTGACCATTTCTCCACCTCCTTCCACTGTGCCCTAGTTTTTAGAATTGTCATAAACAAAATTGAAGCTTGACTACTCCCTGAGCCCAGTGTTGCCCTCAGAGTCTCCTCAGTTGGTAGCTATACTTTTTTATGTTGACAATCATGTAATCTGTGAATAGAGGCAGTTTTACTTCATTTTCAACCTGTCTTATTAATTATGTTAGCTGTAGGCTTTTTATAGATGTTCTTTATTAAGTTAGAGAAATTTCCTTCTATTTATAAGCTTAATGGATGCTGATTTTTGTCATGCTTTTTTTACATTTATTGAGATAATCATGAGGCTTTTCTTACTTAGTCTGTTTAAATGGTGATTAATTTTCAAATGTTGAACCAGCTTTGCATTCTTGGAATGAACCCCACTTGGTCATGATATATTATCCTTTTTATATGATGCTGGATTCAGTTTGCTAATATTTTGTTGAGAATTTTTGCACCTATGATCATAAGGGATATTGGTTTTTAGTTTTCTTGTTACCTTTGGTTTTTGCTAATGGTGGCCTCATAAAATGAGTTGGGAGGGTTTCCTCCTCTTCCATTTTCTTTTTTTTTTTGTTTCTTGGTTTTTTTTTTTTTTTTTGGCTGCATTGGGTCTTCATTGCTGCGCACGGGCTTTCTGTAGTTGAGGCGAGTGGGGGCTACTCTTTGTTGCAGTGCACGGGCTTCTCGTTGCAGTGCACGGGCTTCTCATTGCAGAGCATGGGCTCTAGGTGCGCGGGCTTCAGTAGTTGCAGCTCATGGGCTCAGTAGTTGTGGTTCGCGGGCTCTAGAGTGCAGGCTCAGTAGTTGGGGCACACGGGCTTAGTTGCTTCTTGGCTTGTGGGACCTTCCCGAACCAGGGTGCCTGTGTCCCCTGCTTTGTCAGGTGGATTCTTAACCACTGCGGCACCAGGGAAGTCCCTGCTCTTTTTTCTTAACGTAGAATCTTAAGTTCCTGACTTTAGAGCTTTCTAATATAAGTGCTTAATGCTTATATTAGAAAAAATACAAAGCACTGCTTTAGATGCATCTCACAGATTTTACTGTTATATTTTCATTTTTTTCAGATTAAATTATTTTTTAAATTCTTTTGAGACTTCCTCTTTGATCCAAGGGCTACTTAGATGATAGTATATTGTTTAATTCCAGATATTTGGTGGTTTCCCAGATATTTCTGTTATTTATTTCTAATTTAATTTTATTAGGATCCAATAATATATTTTTTCAGATTTTTATTATTTTAAGTTTATTAAGATTTGCTCTATGGCATGGAACATATGGTCTGTTTTGGTGAGTGTTACATGCATACTTGGAAAGAAGTATAACCTGACATGGTTGAGTGGAATATTCTGAATGTCAGTTAATCAAGGTGGTTGAAAGTGTTGCTCAGGTCATCTATGTCCTTATTAATTTCCTGCCTACTTGTACTATCAGTTACTGAGAGGAGTTTTGAAGTCTCCAACTATATTGATGGATTTATATATTTTTCTTTTCATATCATTTATTTTTGCCTTGTGTGTTTTGAAGTTCACTTGTTTTAGATGCATACACATTTAGTGTTGTTCTGTCTTGAGGAATTGACATCTGTTATTTTCCAGGGTCCCTCTTTATCTCTGATACAATTCCTAGTTTTGAAGTCTGCTTTATCTGAAATTAATATAAACACTCCAGCAGGTAGTGTTTGCATGATACATCTTTCTCCATCCTTTTCCTTTTAATATATCTGTGTCTTTAAAGTAGATTTCTTATCACTAGCATATATATAGTTGGATCTTGCTTTTTAATCCACTCTGACAATCTTATGTCTTTTAATTGGTGTGTTGAGACCATTTCCATCTGAAGTGATAATTTATCTGGTTGATTTAAAATCTTCAGTAACTTTTAAAAATTTTTTGGCTGTGCCGCGCACATCTGAGATCCTAGTTCCCCCACCAGGGATTGAACCTGTGCCCCCAGCAGTGGAAGTGAGGAGTCTTAACCACTGGACGGCCTGGGAAGTCCGTTCAGTAACTATGTTTAATCCCACACCCCACATTCCTAAAGGTGAGACAGATACACTCACTGTTACTCACTTTCTTCTTCACCCAGTTTAGATTCCATGGGCCATCACTATAATCATCCCCTTATCGTTTGCTTCTTGACCTTCCTTGCAATATTTCATCTCTGCGTAGTCAGCTCCTCTATATACCTGCATAGCTGTTTTTACCTGGAGAAAAACAGTTGTGCTGTTACTGTGAACTGATAACCACTATTCTGAAGTGGGCCTTTAGCACCTAGCTAAAATCTTATATCTCTGATTATTTGTCTTCCACTCTCTGAGGTGACTGTTGCACAGCTTACTTGCCTCAAATCTCCAACAGCTTCTAATTCCTCACAACTAATGAACTAATTTTTTATACTGAGAGAGACAAGCCAGGAGCACTAAATCTTTTCATTATCAAATTTATCTTCCTACCTGCATTTGGCGTTACATACTCTGTCTTCCCTATTATCTAATTAAGGACTGTACTACCATCTTTCTCCTGCATTGTTAATTTCTCTTTTTTTACTTTAATGTACAAACTGGGTATTACAGCAAGTCCCCTACATACAAACCTTCAAGTTGCTAATTTTCAAAGATGTGAACATGCATTCATTCACATGTCCAGTCTTATAAAGTTAGTTCACGTGTCTGGCGTACTTTGTCACGTGCGTGCATCCTCTGCAAGTGGTTGTGTTTTTGTGTACTTTACAGTACTGTATAGAGTACAGTAATACAGTATCTTTATTTCAAGCCCAGGATGTCTGGAAGGAGGCATAAAAGCAGCAGTGATGTAGCTGGTACTACTGTACTTTTCAAGGTACTGTACTGTAATATTAAAAATGTTTTCTTAGTTTTTTGTGTTTGTTTTTTTATGTATTATTTGTGTGAAAAGTATTTTTAAACCTGTTACTGTACAGTACTATATAGCTGATTGTGTTAGTTGGGTACCTCATCTAACTTTGTTGGACTTAGGAACAAATTGGACTTATCAACGTGCTCTTGGAGCAGAACTCGTTCATATGTAGCAGACTTACTGTATGTCTCCTTCTTAAAGAGAAAAAGGAAGCCTTTACAGGCTCTTACCCCATCCAGTCTAGGAATTGAACTCATGCGTGCAACTCTCCTTTGTTCTTTTAACTGTTATGTGGGACAGTTCAGACTTAGGTTTGAAAACAGAATCCTGGGAATTCCCTGGTGGCCCAGTGGTGAGGACTCCACACTTCCACTGCAGGGGCCTGGGTTCTATCCCTGGTCAGGGAACTTAAGATCACGCAAGCTGTGCGGTGTGGCCAAAAAAAAAAAAAAAAAACAAAAAAAAAAACAAAACAAAAACCAAACAAACCACAATCCTCTTTCCTCTCCATTACCACCCAAATCTGCTGCTTCCTTCATCTTTCCTTAGGTGGTTGAATGGTACATCATTTATCCAGTTGCTCAAGCAAAAACCTCCCAAATCATCCTTCATTCCTTTCTCTGCCTAATGGCCCGTGTTCATTAGCAGCTCTTATTAGCTCAACCTTTAAATATATTCTGGCTCTAATTTCCACTTACTGCTGTCTGCTACTTTCCTAACCAAGCCACTATCACATTTGCTTCGACTATGAAACTTGTAGGTTTCCCTACTTCCACTCTTGAGCTCCTACAGTCCATCTACTACACAGCAGCCAGATTGTTATTTTTTAAAGTAGCACTTACCTGCTCAGAATGGCTTGATTTAGAATAAAATCCATGTTCCTGGGGCTTCCCTGTTGGCGCAGTGGTTGAGAGTCCACCTGCCGATGCAGGGGACACGGGTTCGTGCCTTGGTCTGGGAAGATCCCACATGCCGCGGAGCGGCTGGGCCCGTGAGCCATGGCCGCTGAGCCTGCGCGTCCGGAGCCTGTGCTCTGCAACGGGAGAGGCCACAACAGTGAGAGGCCCGCGTACCGCAAAAAAAAAACAAAAAAACAACCATGTTCCTTACCATGTCCATAATATGACTCTGTGTGACATTACCGCCCCCTCTGCTCCTGACTATTCCTGCAACCTTATCCCTTTCTCTCCCTTGCTCATTCCATACTAGATGTACTAGCCTCTTGGTATTTGTCAAACACACCAGGCTTCTTGCAACCTCAGGTCTTTTGTATAGCCTGTTCTCTCTGCTTGGAATGCTTTTCCCCCAGATCCTCACATGTCTTGCTTAATCATTTATGTTGCTGTTCTAATGTCAGGCCTTTCCTGACCATCCTAACTAAAACAGCTTTTACTACCATTCATGTCTCCTCCTGCCTGCTTAATTTTTCTTTATGGTACTTTATGGCACTTACTATTAACCCACTTTTCAATTTTGTTCAACATGAGGATTGGGATTATCTTACTACTTTATCTCCAGTTATCCGAACATTGCCTGGGACATAGAAGAATATAGTAGGTCAGTCATCAGTAAGCACTTGTTAAATGAATGAATGAATAGAAATGTAATAGAGCAGCGGTCCCCAACCTTTTAGGCACCAGGGACTGGTTTCATTGAAGACAGTTTTTCCACCGGGTGTTGGGGGGTGGTTTCAGGATGATTCAAGCGCATTGCATTTATTGTGAGCTCTATTTCTATTATTATTACATTGTAACATGTAATGAAATAATTATACAACTCCCCATAATGCAGAATCAGTGGGAGCCCTGAGCTTGTTTTCCTGAGGCCCGCGTACCGCAAAAAAAAAACAAAAAAACAACCATGTTCCTTACCATGTCCATAATATGACTCTGTGTGACATTACCGCCCCCTCTGCTCCTGACTATTCCTGCAACCTTATCCCTTTCTCTCCCTTGCTCATTCCATACTAGATGTACTAGCCTCTTGGTATTTGTCAAACACACCAGGCTTCTTGCAACCTCAGGTCTTTTGTATAGCCTGTTCTCTCTGCTTGGAATGCTTTTCCCCCAGATCCTCACATGTCTTGCTTAATCATTTATGTTGCTGTTCTAATGTCAGGCCTTTCCTGACCATCCTAACTAAAACAGCTTTTACTACCATTCATGTCTCCTCCTGCCTGCTTAATTTTTCTTTATGGTACTTTATGGCACTTACTATTAACCCACTTTTCAATTTTGTTCAACATGAGGATTGGGATTATCTTACTACTTTATCTCCAGTTATCCGAACATTGCCTGGGACATAGAAGAATATAGTAGGTCAGTCATCAGTAAGCACTTGTTAAATGAATGAATGAATAGAAATGTAATAGAGCAGCGGTCCCCAACCTTTTAGGCACCAGGGACTGGTTTCATTGAAGACAGTTTTTCCACCGGGTGTTGGGGGGTGGTTTCAGGATGATTCAAGCGCATTGCATTTATTGTGAGCTCTATTTCTATTATTATTACATTGTAACATGTAATGAAATAATTATACAACTCCCCATAATGCAGAATCAGTGGGAGCCCTGAGCTTGTTTTCCTGCAACTAGATGGTCCCATCTGGGGGTGATGGGAGACAGTGACACCCGATGTGTGTTGCTTATGTCCAGTCTACTCCGTAAGATGCAGCTTAATTGTCAATTGCCACTCGCCGATATGTTTTGATATGAGTCTGCAAGCAACTGATTTATTATGCTCCCTGTGCAGTCAAACCTCTCTGCTAACAATAATCTGCATTTGCAGCCACTCCCCAGTGCTAGCATCACCGCCTCAGCTCGACCTCAGATCACCAGGCATTACATTCTCATAAGGAGCGTGCAGTCTAGATCCCTCGCAAGCGCAGTTCACAGTAGGGTTCACGCTTCTATGAGAATCTAATGCTGCTGCTGATCTGACAGGAGGAGGAGCTCAGGCGGTAATGCAAACGATGGGGAGTGGCTGTAAATACAGATGAAACTTACCTCGCTTGCCCGCCACTCACCTCCTGCTGTGTGGCCCGGTTCCTAACAGGCCACAGACCGGTACCGGTCCGTGGCCTGGGGCTTGGGGATCCCTGTAATAGAGGATGTCTCAATTGGAAAAACAAAACCAAAAGGCAGATAGAAAATAGAAGCAAGAATATGAGGAATCGACCAAACCAGAAGGAAAACAATAAACTCCACCAAGAGAGAATAGAGAAATGAGGGGTTCTATTACCAAAGAAATAGTACCAGAAAAATGTAGAGCTGAATGACACAAATTTCCAGATTGAAAGACCCACCAGCTCAGTGTAATCAATCAAACAACAACATATCTTTGTCAAATTTTAGAGCACTGGCAGAAGAAAAGATCCTTAAAAGCCCCTTGAAAGAAAAGAGGATCAATAACATCAGATTTCTTTAAAACTACACTGTATTCTAGGAAAGAGTGGAGCAGTTTTTAATTTAACTGCTAGTAAAAATTACTTTCCATCTAAATTTTCATTCAGTTGTTAGTCATTTATTAGGATGGAATAAACTTTTTTTTTTAACATTCAAAGATTCAGAAATTTTACTTATACACACCATCTTAAGAAGTTGCTTGTAGAAAGGCTGTAGCAAATTGGAGTATATCAAAAATAAAGATACTTGGGGTCAAAGAAACAGTGGAACTAATCCAGAAGAGTAATACAGGAAAGACCCATGATGACAGCATAAAAAGAAACCCTTTATTAGAGCAGGACAGAGGGCTTTGAGAGGGTTTTTTGATTCTTAGAAAAGACTTGATAAATTATTAGATATAGAGACAGATTGCCTTATTGCATAACCTCATTTATTCTTTCCATGTGAGTGGAGCCCCTGATATTGCACAGTTCATGTCCCACATGGATGAAGCAACTAGAAATGCACAAGAGAAAGACAAGTGTAAACTCGAGTACAAAACCAACAGTAATAGGAGTAGCTAACATTTTTTGGCTGTATACTGAGTACCAGTATTTGTTCTATGTACTTTTACATGTATTAACTCTATTTAATCTGATTTTATTTTATTTTATTATTTTTTTTTTAAAATTTATTTATTTTATTTATTTATTTTTGGCTGCATTGGGTCTTCGTTGCTGCGTGCGGGCTTTCTCTAGTTGCCGCGAGCGGGGGCTACTCTTCATTGTGGTGGCTTCTCTTGTTGTGGAGCACGGGCTCTATGTGCGCGGCTTCAGTAGTTGTGGCTCTCGGGCTCTAGAGCACAGGCTCAGTAGTTGTAACGCATGGGCTTAGTTGCTCTGTGGCATGTGGAATCTTCCCAGATGAGGGATTGAACCCGTGTCCCCTGCATTGGCAGGTTGATTCTTAACCTCTGTGCCACCAAGTAAGTCCCTAATCTGATTTTAAAACAACCTTGTAGATCCTGTGCTCATTTTACACATGAGGAAATGGCAGAAAGATAAAATAACTACCTCAAAGTTAACACTGCTAAGAACTGCCTTATTCAGGGTTTGAACTCCAGTATGGGCTGCAATATAGCAATTAAACTACACAACTTGGTACTTTATGAGCAACATTTGCAAGGCAGTAAACACTGATAATCGATTTAACCAAATGTAGTGATAAATCTGCATTGCAAGATGAGGGGGATGGCTCTTAGAATGTCAGATTTTCATCTCAGAGCAGATTGTAGATATATCCAGAATTTATAAACTAAGAAATAGTATTCAAAGTACATTATTTTAAAATGTGATGGCAAATATCCAAAGAAATGGCCGAGAAAGCTTATCTCTAAAGAGTAAGACCAGAGACTGAAAAAGGCTGGGCAAAAGATTATTTTCACTATAAGCCTTTTGTTTCTTTAACTACCATTTATTCTTTTCATAAAAATACGTTTATATCAAAAGAACTTCCATTTTCACACTATAGTAATGTTTCTCTAAGTACACATTGTACTTTCTGCCTCTGTGCATCTAAAATTACTGTTTCTTCTTTTGGATATGATTCTCTTCCTTTTCTATAAATTGAAATCTTATCCTTCAAGTCCACCCCTAAATGCCACTTCACATCTCCCATAGGACTCCGTAAGCATTCTAGTACTTATGTACATCCTACCTTATATCCTTGTTAGTTGTTGACCCAGTTGATTGTAAACTCTTTTTTTTTTTGGCCTAGCTGCACGGCTTGTGGAATCTTATTTCCCCTATCAGGGATTGAACCCAGGGCCACAGCAGTGAAAGCGCTGAGTCCTAACCATAGGACTGCAAGGGAACTCCCTGTAAACTCCTTTTATTTTTTTATTGTAAACTCCTTAAACACGATCTTTTACTCTCATGACATAAAATAGGCACTCAGTGAATGTCAAATGAATTGAATTATGTGTGTACTGAAGAAATAAGTATCAGGAGGAGCAGAGGAAACGGAACTAAGGACGCACCATCAGCAACATTAAAGGCATCAGAAAGATGGAGCAGATTTGAGCTGGTCATTTCATATGAACAATATTTTCAGCATTTTGTTGTTTTCTTGCAATCTCTGAGCAGTTTTGATCACATGATAGGATTAACAGCTAGTCTAGAAGTTTCAGTGGTGAGCTAAAACTTCAGAAGTTTGGCTGTTTAAAATAATTACCAAGTAGAGTCAGGTGAAGGTTTGCTTTCTTTCGAAGATATGATAAACTTGTGCACAGATACTTCTTTGTGACAAAAGGAGAAACGCCAGTAGGGAGAGAGAAATTGAAGATGTTGGGGAGATGGAAAATACTATCTTTTTTGTGGGAAGAGTGGTCTACAGAACATGTGTGGATTCTATAATCAAGGAATACATTGGATATAAAATGCTGTAAAATGTATTATTACTGTTTTGAAGGAATTATTGTCTAGAGTGTAGATTGCTGGAAATATACCCTGTAGGAAGTAGGGAGAGTCATAGAGATCTTTCAGGCAATCCCTCTCATTTTTACTGGTGAGAAAGTCAAGTTGAGATGTGACTTGCCTAAGGTTCATATATACATTGTTAATAAATCATGTAGCTGGAATTAAGACTACGTCCAAATCCATGTTCTTCATATCTTCCAACCCAGTCTGAAATATCCTGTCTCCCTGCTGATTAAATCCCTTTTTAACTAAATGTCACTTTTCTGAAACTTTCCCTCTTACATGTCTCTGAACTCCCTCTCATTCAGACACAGTAAATTTTTTCGGAACGCTTATACTTCTTTGTGTAAACTTTTATTATAGCACACATCACACTGTATTAGCACAGTTTGTTTTCATCTCAGTCTTTTCCTCCTTAACGGTTAGAGTCAACGTCTCTTTTACCTGTAACCCTAGCACAGAGACTGGCAGAGTACTGGTGCTCAATAATCTCTTCCGATGGGAATTCTTATTATTATGAACCATTTTGATCTGTGAAAATGGTACCAAAGGTGCTATTTATAAGCCATGCCAAAAATATTCAGGGAGTTTGTGTTTGTGGGCAAAATTTTGGAAATAAAAGACATCTAAATAGCCGAACAGAAATGTAAGATGTCTCAATGCAAAAGCCCCACAGGACTTGGGTAATTCTAGGCCTTAGTGATCAGATTCTAGGCCTCTATGAAAGTCAGGTGAAGCACTATTCTAAGAAATGATTTGGAAAAAAAGGGAAAATGAATTGAGTGTAAAATAACTCTGTTTATAAGGGCCCTATATCATATATTTCTTTTAAAGGTCTGTTTCTACTCTACCTCTTTCCCATACTTCCTTTCATTTATACCTTGACAAGCATCAAAAAAGATTTGAGGCAAGTTTTAGAAGCAAGTAGGATAAATTAATGGTAAAATAATTGTGTTAGGGTCAAGGAGAGGAGAATAGAGAGTCAAGAGCAAAGACATCCCAAAGTGCTCATTCCTCTCAGTGGGCCCAAACCAAAATACCATCGGTGCTGTGTCTGGTTCCGCATTTTGGATCTCTGGGTAACATCTATTTCTCTTCTTACTCTGATCCTGTCTAGATATTACATAACCTGTGGACTAAATTGAAAAGTTAACTGCAAAACATCTTGTATATAAAATAGTGTAGAAGAAAAAAGTGGAAAATAGATTAAAATATATATTATTTAAAATTTTATATAGATAACTAAAATATATAAATCATATAGCAAGAGACTGTAGTTCATTGCTGCAATCTTTAGATCTGCAGCGTGTCATGAGGCAGTTGACAGATATTACCATTATGATTTTCCTATATTCCAAATTCACCTTGCATTTTGCTAGCACTTAGATAGATTGAGTTTTTTTCATTAGGATATTATTCTCCCTGGATTCCTCCCATACCCCCTCCCTGCCACAATTGTAGAACAGTAACTCATTTACCTATTCGATAATATAGATCAGTCATTCCAGTCACTCTAACATTTCTCTGTCAGTGATGTACCCAGCCTATTCAACGCCTGTAGTGCATCATTTTTTAACACCCTTTATTCTACAAAATTATTTCCAATAATCATTGAAATAATAATAAAACAGTGAAAATTTTATTGAACTTCATATATGTATAATCATTTAAAATTTTAGAGTAAAAAGAGGAAAAGTAATAGATTAATAGTTTTAATTTACATTAATATATTTTTTGAGAAAAAGAACCTACATATTAGTCTGATGTACAGTGAATATTGCAATTTTTATTTTTTGAATCTTCTCCAAATTAATATTGTTAAAATTGATCTTTCTGTGTTAATGTTCAAAAAAGATTATACCCAGATTTGTCATTTATCCTTGCTCATAGATGAGCGAAGAACACTTTTTGTTTTAAATTTGAAAAGTATTGAATGAAGCAACTTATAACAAATTATAGGAAAAGTCTTAAACATAAGGATAAGTGTGTCAGAAATTCATAAAGTCCCATATCACAGAATATTCCAGAAATAGCAATACTGTGTTTTTGCTTTTCAGGGTTGATTGTAGTGACTTCAATAGAAAAAAAAAATTCAAACAAAAACTCCAAGTTGTCATGTAGAACGGCAAATTTGCAGTAATTGAAGTTCAGTTTCTTTGTTTGATTATTTTAAATCTAGGGGCTTCAGGCTTCTGCCTTCTGCCTAGAATGTAGAAAACTGTGAAGAGGGTAGTTCCCACCCTAACAAGAAAAGGCAGATAATCCACAAAGTCATAACTTTTCTTGAACCCATCAGAGAACTGAAGTAACCCAATGGCCTGAAATCTAAAGAAAGGTGCCTGAGACACAAGGGGAGTGTTATGCCTACGTGTAGGCACTTCTACACGGTCCTCCATCGGCACTCACAAGGAACGCTTGGTACCGGTGGAGACCAGAGATAAGACTTTCTTGGTAGTGCAGGCCTGGGGGAGGTGAGCAGTTGCTGCTATGTATGGAAAAGAAACCAAGCCCTGCCTGAACTCATCTCTCTAGGTAAAAAAAGCAGTATCTGCTTGAGAAGGAGAGCAACCTTTCACCCCAGAGTACAGGTGAAGATCAAATGAGGCTGGAGAAAGAGAAAAATCCCTGTCCCATGGGGAAGAGGAAGAAAACTATCCTGGAACCAGGCCATTAGAGCCTCCTACTGCTGCGAGGGGGCCAGGATCATTGAGGAAGCCTCACCCCTTAAATGTTTTCCTGCCTGCTGACCCAGTTTCTGGTGAGGCCTCTTCCTGGATTGTAGATCGCCACCTTCTTGCTCTGTCCTCACGTGGCCTTTCCTCAGTTAGTGCAGGTGGAGAGAGAGTGTACAAGTTCTCTGGTTTCTCATCTTATAAGGACACTAGCATTGCCAGAAGCAATGCCAAAAATAATATCATAGAACTGGTCCTGTGAAGACACAGCCTCCACTGCCAATGCCTGAGGCACCCCAGCCAACCTACAGCACTGATACCACCAATTCTGGACGTTGGATACTGCTGCCCCTCACTTCTAGGGTGGAGTGGTCCCCATTCTGTAGTGTCACAGTCCACATCTCAAAAGCGGGTTATAGGTGTTTGGTTGACAACATCCAGGTTATATGTCTGAGCCCTTGCTGCAAGGGAGGCTGGGAAAGTAAGTGTTGGTGTTTTCAGCTTCTACGGAGGGAAGTGGGCTCTGCCTCGTGGGGTGTCAGTTGTGGGGTGGGGGCTCACCAAACCCAAAAAGGGCATTCAGTATGCTGACTGTCTGAAAAATGTTGATGAGGTTTTACTTGTAAATGTGGCCTCTTTGGGGCTGAACGGTGTGGAAATGTGAGGAAGTGGAAACTTTCTCCCTGGTTCAAGAAAGATTGATTAACAGAAGTGGAGTGGTTGGCCCAGAACCTGGAAAACAGATGCAGCAAGCAAGAACGAAGTATCTGGGTGCCTTCGATCGCTGCCTGAGGATGTTCTGGCCGTAGCTAGGGCTGCCAGTCTGCTTGAATGGTGACAACAGCTGTGAGCATGTGAGCATTCCCATGGCCAGGCATTCTGTGAGGTTTTCTCCATATATTACCCTCATGACTATGAAGCAGTTATTATTTTACAGGTGAGAAACCTGAGTTGTGAAAGGGCCTATGAGATTTCCAAGATCTCACAGTGCCAGGTACATCAGAACAGAGGTGGGTTCTGCAGGCAGTTGCAGCTAATAGAGGCTGATCATGAAGATGACCCAGCCAACTCTTCTTGTAGAGTCTACACTTCCCAGACCTCATTCAACTCAGCTTCCCACAGAGACTTCCCAAGCAGAGAGAAGGGAATAAGCAGTCATTGTGAACATGCTGGCCTCTGGTTTACACATAGTCTTTTGTGTAAATAAAAGACTATGTTTAGGGCTTCCCTGGTGGTGCAATGGTTGAGAGTCCACCTGCCGATACAGGGGACATGGGTTCGTGTCCCGGTCCGGGAGGATCCCACATGCCGCGCAGTGGCTGGGCCCGTGAGCCATGGCCGCTGAGCCTGCGTGTCCGGAGTCTGTGCTCCGCAACGGGAGAGGCCACAGCAGTGAGAGGCCCGCGTACCACCACCAAAAAAAAAAAAAAAAAAAAAAAAAAGACTATGTTTAATAGTCTGGTTAATAAGGCCAGTCCCATGGAAAAAAGTGTTTCCAGACCCTCCTGAGAACAGGAGTAACCCCAGCAAGTAACCCTCTGAGAAGTGGAGCTCACTGATGGGAAGGTGGTGTGCCTGTAAACTCAATTATTGTTAATAATGGAGCTTTTGACATAATGTGGGTTTAACAATCTGGTACTTAAGTAGATGATGCTTTGTTTTGTATAGTTAAACATTTTTTGAGAAGATGTCTCATTTACCTTAAACTTAAAGGTACAACTTACGTATCATAAAATACACCCCCCTTAAAATGTATAATTCAATAATTTTCAATAAATTTACTGAGCTGTGTAACCATCACTATGATCCAGCTTTAGAACATTTTCATTACTCCAGTAAGGTCCCATGAGCCAATTTACAGTTAATTGTTGCTGTCAACCCTAGTCCCAGGCAGTCACTAATCTACTTTCTGTCTCTATAGATTTGCCTTCTCTGGATAGTTCATATAAAAGGAAGCATACAATGTATGTTTCTTTGTGTCTGGCCTCTTTCACTTAGCAGAATGTTTCTGAGCTTCATCTGTGTTGTAGCATGATCGGTATTTCCTTCCTTTTTATTGCTAAGTAGTATTCTATTATTTATAAATTTGATATATATGGATAGATCACATTTTGTTCATGCATCCACCAATTGAATGATTCTTGTTCGATTTTACCTTGATTTCCTTAGGATACTGTCTGCTGAATGCATACATGGAGGCAACAGAAAGCAATAGGTGCTATCATCCCAGCTGTTCCCCACCATCTTGTATTCATTATCCTGCTCTTTCTACTTTTGTATTTCACTCACCATCAAATTCCAGAGAGGTTGTGGGCCTCTCAGAAACCTGGTGGAAAAGTTTAAGCAGGAAGCACTGAGTTGTGCAGTCAGACTATCTGGGTTTAAATTTCCACGTTCTTGCTGAGGCTTGGGCTTATTGTTTTAAACACAACTCTGAGCTTCAATGGCATGTGTAATGGAGATGAACATAGTAGTTATGAGATTATTGTGAGTATTAAATGTGCCAGTGTATGTAAAGATCCAAGCTTTTGATAAGTTAGTAATTTATTAAGTATTAGCTTTGGGTGTGGGATGGGGGACTAGAGCTTAGACAAAACAAACAGCCTCTTCTGTGTCTCACTTTCTTTATAGCTAAAACAGAGCCAGGACAGACTAGGCAATGAAGGACCAGCACACTCTGACCTGATGGTTACGGGGAAAGGTACTAAGCGGCCAATTTCCAAGGAGACTGACTGAATCTTGCCCCATGAAAGGAAGGTGCTCTATGGAGTAAGGAAAATAAAAAGCATCTCAGTGGTGCTGAACTTTATGAAGTCCAAGGAAGCAACTTTTAATTTGAATTCCTAAGTAGGAAAATATTCTGGTCTTCTCCACCTAATCATTCTGTTCCAATGTGAATGAAGGCCTGTGTGCCAGGCTCGCATCCTACAGTGTGAGGCCCCTTCCCCACCTGGGCTTCTCTGAGGCACTTGCCCTTCTGAGTATCCAGGAGAGCTGGTAAGGCCTCCCACACCTGCTGGACTTTGCAATTATTTTAAGGCAGATTTCCATCATCACTTGGTTCCTGCCACTTGATTGACACTGTGAGGTACTCAACCCAAGCCTTCAAGGGTTCCTGCCTGAATTTACAGAGCAAAAGTTTCTTTGCATCTGATAGATTTGTGCTCTCATGATTCAGCTTTTCTAAGGGGAAGAAAATCTATTGTTGCAATGCCAGCCCTTTCTGGGCTTCTCTGCTCAATTATTATTAAAAAATATTAATTATAAGCAGGGATATTAAAATGAAAGTGAACACAGCCAGAAAGCTTTCTAATCTGCTCCTTCGCACTTTCACAACCCTGTTCTCCACAAAGCCAAATGGCAGTGAAGGCCATGGGTTTGCACAAAATGGCTTGCTTCTTCTTTTTTAAAATTTTATTTTAGTTGATTTACAATGTTAGTTTTAGCTGTACAGCAAAGTGATTCAGTTATACATACATATATATATATTCTTTTTCATATTCTTTTCCATTATGGTTTATCACAGGATGTTGAATATATTTCCCTGTGTTATATAGTAGGACCTTGTTTATCCATTCTATATATAATAGTTTGCATCTGCTAATCCCAGACTCCCAATCCCTCCCTCGCCCTCCCCTTGGCAACCACAAGTCTCTTCTCTATATTTGTGGGTCTGTTTCTGTTTCACACATGTCCTTTGTGTCATATTTTAGATTCCACATATAAGTGATATCATATGGTATTTGTCTTTCTCTTTATGACTTACTTTGAATAGTATGATAATCTGTAGGTCCATCCATGTTGCTGCAAATGGCATTATTTCGTTCTTTTTTTATGGCTGAGTAATATTCCATCGTTTGTGTGTGTGTGTGTGCGTGTGTGTGTGCACGTGTGCCACATCTTCTTTATCCATCCGTCGATGGACATTTAGGTTGTTTCCATGTCTTGGCTTTTGTAAATAGTGCTGCTATGAACAAAGGGGTACATGTATATTTTTGAATTAGAGTTTTTTCCTGATACATGCCCAGGAGTGGCATTGCTGGATCTTATGGTAACTCTATTTTTAGCTTCTTAAGGAACCACCACATTGTTTTCCATAGTGGCTGCACTAATTTACATTCCCACCAACAGTGTAGGAGAGTTCCCTTTTCTCCACACCCTTTCCAGCATTTATTATTTGTACTTTGTAGTGATGGCCATTCTGACTGGTGTGAGGTGATACCTCATTGTAGTTTTGATTTGCATTTCTCTAATAATTAGTGATGTTGTGCATCTTTTCATGTACCTATTGATGTACCTATTGGCCATCTGTATGTCTTCTTTGGAAAAATGTCTATTTAGGTCTTCTGCCCATTTTTTGATTGGGTTGTTTTTTTGTTATTGAGCTGTTTGTATATTTTGGGAATTAAGCCCTTGTCGGTCACATCATTTGCAAATATTTTCTCCCAGTCCGTAAGTTGTCTTTTCATTTTGTTCATGGTTTCCTTTGCTGTGCAAAAGGTTATATGTTTGATTAGGTCCCATTTATTTATTTTTGCTTTTATTTCTATTGCCTTGGGAGATTGACTTAAGAAAACATTGGTATGATTTATGTCAGAATGTTTTGCCTATGTTCTCTTCTAGGAGTTTTATGGTGTCATGTCTTTTATTTAAATCTTTAAGCCATTTTGAGTTTATTTTTGTGTATGGTGTGAGGGTGTGTTATAACTGCACTGATTTGCATGCAGCTGTGCAACCTTCCCAACACCACTTGCTGAAGAGACTATCTTTCCTCCATTGTGTATTCTTGCCTCCTTTGTCGAAGATTAATTGACCACAGGTGTGTGGGTTTATTTCTGAGCTCTCTGTTCTGTTCCATTGATCCATATGTCTGTTTTTGTTTCAGTACCACACTGTTTTGATTACTGTAGCTTTGTAGTATTGTCTAAAGTCTGGGAGGATTATGCCTCCTGCTTTGTTGTTTTCCCTCAGGATTGCTTTGGCAATTATGGGTCTTTTATGGTTCTATGTAAAATTTAGGATTATTTTTTCCAGTTCTATGAAAAATGTCACGGGTAATTTGATAGGAATCCCATTAAATCTGTAGATTGCTTTGGGTGGTATGGCCATTTTAACAACATTAATTCTTCCACTCCAGGAGCATGGGATATCTTTCCACTTCTTTGAATCATCTTCAATTTCCTTTATTAGTGTTTTCTAGTTCTCAGCATATAAGTCTTTCACCTCCTTGGTGAGGTTTATCCTGAAGTTTTTTTTTTTTTTGACGTGATTGTAAAAGGGATTGTTTGTTTACATTTCCTTTCTGACATTTCATTGTTAGTGTAAAGAAATGCAAACAATTTCTGTATGTTAATCTTGTATCCTGTTACCTTGCTGAATTCATTGATCAGTTCTAGTAGTTTTTATGTGGAGTCTTTAGGGTTTTCTATATATAGTATGTCATCTGCATAGAATGACAATTTTACCTCTTCCCTACCAATCTGAATACCTTTTATTTCTTTTTCTTGATTGCTGTGTGGCTTTCTTCTTTTTTCCACTTAATTGTGGAATATTTGTAATGTCCTTCATCCTTCCATAGGAACTGTAAAATTTAGGTAGCTGTGACCTTCAAAACACAACACCAAAATTATCAGTAAGAGAGAAATCACACATCAATTGAAGATCAGGCCTTTGGACAACAAACACTTCATTGCCATTTATGTTACCATTGTGATGAAAAGGTGGAATTAGGAGACTTGATTACATCATCAGCAAATGATGTAATAGACTTCTAGAAAGAGGCAGGCGCTGCTGCACATAATTATAAGCTTCCCTGGGCAGGCCAAGCTTCCAAATGGGCAATGAATGCAGAGACCCTGGACTCCTGGGCCGATTCTATGTACAGCATTTAAAAGAGCCTGCTCATAAAATGGTCACAAGTAAGGTAGTTTTAAGGGTACCAGCCTTCTGCCTTTCAGCTCTTAACCTGCGGTGGGTGGCAAAGGGGCAGGTTACTCTTTTGTCTCTGCAGCTGACCTTTCTCTTGGAGGATACAGTCCACCACATGCCAGGTGAAACCGGATGGCAAAACTGTCAAGACCTTCCTGGGAGGGAAGGGGTTTCAGGCGTTTTTTTGGGTTGGGTGGCCACCAGCGTGATCTCTCAAAAAGGCTCAGAATAAAACTAAAATGGGTGCTTTGAGGGGTTGCTGCCTGGGTCCCCATCAAAATTTGATTCTTGGAGAAGCTCACTAAATCCCTACAGTTTGTCCAAAGAAGCCACAGGAATTAGCAACACACCAGAATTTGTGCTTGAGATGGGGGTGCACTCAGGATGGTGGACAACCAAGGTTTGGGGGCTGGGCACAGGTATTTCAGAGTCTGTGAATAGAGCAATGTTTTGTACAAGGGAAGTGCTCAAGTGGTGTTCGTGCTGCTGAAAGAGCCGTCTTCTAATCTGTCCCCAGCCCACCCTATGGTCACCTCCTTCCAGGGGGCCCTCAGTCTGGAGAACTGACTCCTGCATCAGGTCCAGCTAATCTGGACGCGGGTGGCTTGCTCAGCCCAATCACTTTAGGGACCTACGTGCTCAAAACAGTTCTCAAAATTAACACTTCTCTAGAAAAGGTAAGGATTTTGTGCTTCTACAGCATCTATGAGGTCCAGGCAGTGGACACCTGAACAGCCATATATGCCCATGTTGTGCCATTTGCTTTATATTGCTAGTCCTTCTAAGGCACCCATCTTAGTGTTTTAATGCCAGCCCCTGTCAATGAGCCCAGTCTGTACAGAATGGTTACCTCCGACCCTTACACTTTCTTACTGGCTTCCACAGATCTGGACCTTGAACTACAGCAATCCTTCTGTGTATAACTGACCTCCAGTTGATTGATTGTTTTTGTTTTTCAAGCTTCTCCCGGAAGAACGCATACAGTGCTGTTTCTTAAAAGGATGATTGGTCTTTGCTAGAGAAAGGAGTAACTAGAGAAGAAAGGGGAGGAAAGTGCCTTAAGTTGTAATCAGCATTGATTAAAAAACGTTATTTGAGAAATACCCCAAAATTTGAAGTCCTGATCACCAACCAGCCTGGCCCATGTTCCTTAGAAATGGTACTTTGTACATGTTCCTGTTGGACTTTGAAACAGGCACAAGATAAAATAAGTGGTTATTATTACTCTTAAATGGGAATGAAAAGCCGGAGCTCTAGTTTACAGGCTGTGTTTATGTACACTCATTTCCATTGATTTCCACTGTTGCTGGTTTGCAGCAAACTTTAAACTTCTTGTAGGCAAAGCCATCATTATTTAGGCATGCTGCTAAGCTGGTCAGACTGCTGGAGACTTGTTGGTCACCAGTAGTTTCTACTGACGGTTACTCATGTGAATAAAAGTATCCCAAGTGTGGAATGATAATCCCATTCAGGGTAAAATACATAACCAATCATGATAGCTTCTCTTACTTCTCATTCTGTTCATCTTATTCCAGATACATATATGTAATCTGTGTGCTCTCTGTGAACTAGTTTTTGAACTAATGTGCATATCCAGAATTTGCGATAAATAGATGTATGTATCAATAGATAGTATGAATGGAAGGCCACTTTTAAGTTCTTAAACAATTTCTAAAATTTCCCAGATGTCCATAAGAATTTATCATCTATTATTTTGTTCTCCCTCAGTCACTGTAAGCCAGATCAGAGTATGTAGTCAGGAAGTGTGAAGGTGGCATTTGATCCCTTATGTGCAAACTCCAGAATCTAAACAAAATATGCAAAGACATTTTATCAGCTTGTGACATACCAAGGGGGTTCATGAATATTCAGGGTTCCACACTACTATATAATGCTGCATTTCTTGGTTTTATTTGAAACAATGCATATTTTTAGCATTTTATGGTAGGATTTTACACTTGTCATTTACACAAATTACAAGGTTCTCTTCAAGTCTTTAAAAATTTTTTAAAAAAATTAAGCCCATGTGCAGCACAAGAATATGCAAAACTACTTTACATTATACACACTTTTTATCAAAGGAGATACAAAATTCTGGCTTGTAGTTTTAGACAAATACAAGAAGCTTCAAACTAGACACAAAGGGTTAACATTAATTCTCAAATGTAAGTCTGCACTTTGTGTTGTATTTCTCTGAGATGTGAATACCAAATTCCTAAGGGATTTTTACTTTTTCCTTTTTCAAAGGAAAAATGACAAGTTTCCCTTAAACAAGTCCCTCCCCATCAGCTCAGTCTATCATCCTACTCTCCCATCCCTTAGTGCCAGATACTTGCTTATATTAAAAAATCAGGGGTGGGCCATTTACATATGTATGTGGACCAGATCCTTTTAGCTAACTCCTCTCTTGCAAAAATCTAAGCAGCCATAACTGATGGGAATGGTCTGCTACATTATGTTAAATATGACTTCACGCTAGGTAATCTAGACAGCTATGATGCTGGGTAATTAGTTAAAAGGAGATAGATAGATGAGAGACCGAAGGCCCTACCAGTGTGCTTTTTATTGGTGGCAAATTGGTGGCCTTTAAGAATCAAGCTGTCTAAGAGAGCTTCAAAATCTAAACAGAACATGCCCACTGATTGCTTGAGGGACCTCTCTGATGCTTATGCATAGGTACTCTTTTTCAGCATGTCGGAGGCAATATTTTATACTTTCCTTCTCAAGGGTTATGAAGAGGCAATAAGGAAGAGTAGAGCTCTTTCTGCCCTTTCAAAGATACTATTTTCTATCACTGGTATCCACTGTTCCCTAGCCATCATCCAATACTTAAATGTGTATGTATATGCATATTTAAAAGAATTACCCATCTTTCACTCAGTCAGTATACAGCCAACTCTTGATTACCTATGAGAACATAAGTGACATTTACTACCAGAAAATTTCACATTTAACATAATCATCCTTTTTTTTTTTTTTTTTGACACAGCTCACGTTCACTGTTTGGTTTACATCTCATGTAGACTACAGCCTGTCAAGACCAAGTTATCACACAAACGTTTATGCCCTCGAATCCATGATAGGTGTGTGCAAGGACACTGAGCACATTCAGATAGGGCTTAGGGGGAAGGGCATAAAGTGGAGAATGGGGGCAGTGATAACTCTGGGCGTGAGAAAGGACCAATCTCAAGTTCCTCCTGAATTAGCTCTTACGGTATGCCTTCGTTATTTTAATTTTATGATTACTGGAAAATCTAAAACCTGAGGCAGTCACTATTTTATATAGATAATGGAGAGTTGACTGTAATCATGTTCTTTGTTTCTTTATGACTTTAGCCCTTTTACATAAAAAATTTCACAAGAAAACATAATATAAAAAGATTAAAAAAGACTACCATATGACATCTAGAAGCATTTATTTTATGCAAAAAACTTAAATATGAATGTGTACACAAAAAGTGCACACATTACCTATGCTGAACAATGCCAAGAAACAATATATTGATGCAACAGTTGTTTTCTAAAATAAACATAAAAACGGAGCCCGGACTGGCAGACAAAAAGCAAAGCACTTATTTCCCAATAGCACAATGCTGAAAACTGATAGCAATCCTAAACTCCTCCCACTTTCCTTACAAAGCTGCCAGAGTCCAACTATTTAAAAAAATTGACTTTTTTTTTTTTTTTACATCAATAATAAAAATCTGGTGACAAACATTATAAAACCAAATGCTGGACAGTCTTTACTCCTTTAAAATTCCAAATATTCCAACATAATCACAGGAGTAAAAACCACTTTAAAGTGATATGCTTTATGAAACAAACAACAATATGTACATTTATTGCAAATTATATTAAACTAAAATGGAGGGGAAATCAAAATATGAAGTGATATGAAATCAATAATTTTAATTATTTTCTCACTCTGATAAAAATCAGAAAGCAACATTTATAAAATTGCCACCACATCACTTTTCATAGCAGGGAACTGAAATCTGTACATCTCATTTTGCAGAAAAGTAGGCAGGCAGAAAGAATTATACATAAAAGTTTCCAAAAGGAAAGACAAAGAAATATTTAATCTGATCTCTTTTCTTCTAAAAAATTAATTCAGTAGACTTCTATTTTTTTCTTGTGTAACATGGGAAATTCCTGGCTCTAAAATTGATGAATTCTCACTGTCAGTGTAAGGACATCCTATTAATTTCTTTAAAATAAAGACTGCAGCATGGAAATTAATGGTGTATTATGCTGTTAAACTCCAGATATGCAGGAACTGGAACCAAGTGTTAAGCAATTTGCTTAATTATTGACTCTTCATAAGAAAAGTCTGGGGGGAGGGTAGAACAGAGTTGCTTTTAGCCTCTCTCTCAAGAGTTTCTGCTGTACATTTCCATCAAAGGACTTGTGGTCAAGTGAAAAAAGGAAGTAATAGCTTTTTTCAGTTTTCAAGGCAGAAAGTGTGTTTTGAAGTTAACTTCATTTTCTGTTCAGGGTCATTCTGAATCCAAGTTTTTGCAGAAGCTAGAGCCTGCTTTTGTTTGGCCTTCATTTTCTCCCTTTGCAAATGAATTTTCTTTTTACCTTGGGGATAGGAGTAGAAGAAAGCAATGTTAGAAAAGATATAAACAGGAAAACAAACCATACACAGATTATTTCATTTCTATAGTTATTATCTAAAATCCGAAAATATTTTTTCATTGTTCATGTGACACTTTAGTTGATTTAGGACTCTTTCCCTAACAATGAAGAGAAGTTTTTATTTTCAATCATTAAGCAATGCTACCCAGTGCCCAATCTGTTTATTACTGCCCAATCTGTTTATTACTGCAATAAAACACTAAAAGTAATTTAAAGTAATTTTGTAATTTAAGTAATTTTGAAGTAATTGTGATTTTTAATTAATACCAATCTGTTTATTACTGCCCAATCTGTTTATTACTGCAATAAAACACTAAAAGTAATTTAATTTTGTAATTTAAGTAATTTTGAAGTAATTGTGATTTTTAATTAATACTTTCAAAATTATGTAGTAGAAAAATTACTAGACACTAAGGCAAATGAATTTAAAAGCAGCCAAATAAGTTCTGTTCTTTAGTGTACTAAAAAAAGGAGGAAAATTTAACTTAATTCTGTTAAGAGAAATGCCCCACTGATCCTATTTCCCTAATAGGGAGGGAAAATTATGACCTCTGGACGCATGAAGTAGTGGGATAGGGTCTCTTTCTCTTCTCCCCTCACCTACTCCTCTCTGGGAGGAGGAAGAACCCATCTAATGGGTGAGGGGGTGGGGGAAGGAAAAACTGAGCATACTGGGATTTGGTCTTGTCTAGATTTGTTCTCCTTTGCCTCCAAAAGGTGTGTTCTGGTCTGACTGAGGTTGTTCAATTTAGGGGCAAGGCATTAGTAGTTACCTGGCCTATGTCATTCCACATTTGGGTTGGGGTTGGGGGGAGCGTGGCTTGTGGGATCTCAGTTCCCCAACCAGGGATCAAACCCGAGCCAGGGCAGTGAAAGCCCAGAAGCCTAACCACTAGGCCACCAGGGAACTCCCTGTCATTCCACATTTTTAATCAGCCACATCAGTATTAAGATGGTATCTCCTTTTTAACAATTCCAAACTTGGGAGAGAAAGATAAGGGGGCTGTTTACTTATATTCCCAAACCCCAACATATACCTTCTAATAAAGATAACAATGCTAACCAAAAAAAACTAGTAAGTGATTAAGATTCTTACATAGTATTAAATTAATTTGTTATAATAGATAAAATTTAATAATATGATATCAAAGAATCCTCTATAAGCTGCCTGCTGCACCTTCAGGAAGCTTCCCTTTACTAGCTCTGAGTCCTCAGTATCTTCCTGGCTGCTCTCACAGACTTTTAAACGATCCAGATCACTGGAAGAATTTCCTGGACTTGATTCTATGTCCCAAAGTGAATCGCCATCACTTCCGAGCACTTGGCTTCTGAAAAATTTCATATTATTTTGATAAAAATTCACTTGTTACTGAAGAATATTCATATTAAACTAATACATGGCTGTTTAATACATGAGGAAACACACTTAGGGGATATTTTTAAGATACAAACCCATGTGATGTGAGGAAACTCTCAATATACAAATGAGCACAGGAAATCGGGAAATCCTTTGCGTAAAAACAAAAAGAAATTCCAAGATTCTTGAACACTCCAATATTAAGCATACTAAGCAAAACATACTAATCCAAAGATGGGAAAACTATAGTCTGTTATCCTATAGGTAACTTCCTTAAATTCACAGTTTCCCCTTAAGTCCCAGGTTTAACGACTGTGTCTCCACTGGTGTTTATCGATATTTTCTTTTTCATGGAAGAATTTGGCCTCAAAGATAAATAAAACATACTCAAGAATCAGCAGACCTATAAAAACACATTTTCAATGCAAAATATTTGGAATTGTTTGCCATTTGAATAATAATTCAAAAACAAAGGAAAAACAAGTAAATAAACAACTGAAATGATGATGAATCCTCCATTCCCAAACTCGGGAAGCCAACATTAAGTGTCCAGTTGTTCAGATACTATTTCCCGACTATAGTATACAAATGGCTGATTTTCATAAATTTACAGGGTAAATTCAAGGAATTTTCTGAAAAGAAGTAACAATTCCAAATGCAGCCCAAAATATAAACAGGAACATTTATTGGTGCGCACGCGTGCGCACACACACACACAACACCTCTGATGGAATAGATTTACTGCAAAAATCCAGAGGGATCTAAAAATCCTACAGTTAAGTTTACAAGTTAAAATGTATGAACTCCCAGATTAAGCAAATTCTATGCCAGGAAATTTCTGTACACAGTTTTTGTATTTTGGTGGAATAACATATCTATCCTTGAATTAATAAAGTATATAAGTAGGAGTCATACTAAAAATTATTTTTTACCTAATGTCAGTGAGAGGACCTAGTAAGAGGAATTCTAGAGGGGTGTGCACTTGCTACACATAAGTGATTGCTATGGTATTTAAATGACTGTAGAGGCTACCATTTATCAAGGGTCCTACTTTTATAGGGCTGAAGGATTAATGAGGTTACAAACATAAAGCATCTAGACTGTGGTTGGAATATACTAGGGCCTCAAAAATGGTTTTCATTAATTATTTAATAATAAAGTTGAAATAATCATACAATATGATGAGTATAAATACCAAGTAATAAAAATGGGCAAGTTTTCTGGAGGTGGTCCTAGTATACAGTGTAGACTGACTGCCTTGAGATCATCTTGTATTCAGACAGATCTACAAAGGAGCACATGGAGTAAAGAAGGGAGGGTAATGTCAGGAAAGGCTCTTTTCAGATGTTCATGTAGGGACAGTTGTGACCATCCCAGGAATTGACCATCAGGGAGGTGAGAAAGCAAGCAAGTAAAATGTGTGAAGAATAATGCAAGGGAAAGGAAAAGACAGATGAAGTAGTGTTAGAAAGCAGGGCCACAGAGAAGCACAAGGGTGCTGGGCCTTACTTCTCAAAGGCTTGCATTCAAGTTGAAAATCCGGGGGTAAACTACTTTAGTGCAGTGATCCAGATCCAGATCTGGTTCCACAATGCAAGGACTCTAGGCTATGCTTCAAGTTGCCAGGGCAATAAGTGAGCTGTTCCTACCATTCTGGGTTCATCCTTAGCTCAGAAATGCAGTGCTTGATGGCTCAGCTTTGGCAACCCTGTTTCTTCTTTTACTAATGAGATGGTTCAAAGTGTAATGATAACCTTAACAGGATGATTCAAGGTGTTATATTCGCTCTGTATTCAGAATTGTTCAATCATGTGGCTTTAACCTGTATCTGATCCTCACCAGGTCTCAGGAAAATACAGGTGAGATGTCAAATCAATCATAGGTAAATACCTTCGGTTAATCAAAAGTATGTTTAGAATCTTGTAGGAAGGTGAAAGCTATATAGCTTCCCATGAAATAAAAATAAAGCTGGCACCTTCAGGATTTTGACCATTCAACGTTTTCTCAAGTTGAAGGATGGTTAGAACAGCTGAGTCACAAACAAGGAACTTTTGTTTTAGTGTGCCTGTCTATTCCATCGCTTGGTGGTTACTATACCTTAAAACATTTCCTTTTACACATTAAGAGAAAAGAAAAATAATAGTTGTGAATGTTCATAGTTTAGAGGAGAAACATAACCGCAGCTGCCACTGTTAGCAGTACAGTAAGGCGATTAATAAGGGATACAGCCTGGATTCACAACCCTGTTCTGTGTAGCACTGGCCAGGTGGCCTGAGAAAGTAATTTTTTCAGGTCTAACCCCCTTTTCCCTAAGATAGGGCTGTACTTGCTTCATAATGATTGTTGGCAAGGCAAACATAAATTCAACAACCTTTCCTTATTATCACTATTATTTCTACCAATATATATGCCAAGCACCATTGCAAATACCCCATACATTATTCTACCTAATATTCACTACGGTCTTTCAATGTTCTTATAGCATTAGGTGCTTCACTTAAGTTTGCCACTTGAATTCAAGAACATCTGATCTCTCTTGGTTCTTTCCCTCTCTGAAGCTAAAATACTTTAGCTTTTGTTTGCATGAACTCTGAAATAGGTTAAAAACATGGCTATAGTTGTTGTTTGGTTTAACCTACAATTATTTTAAATAAACTAACTTCTTATGTAATAATTATAAATAATAAACTATATGCAAAGATTTTCCATTTCATGGAAACTACCACATATATTAAATACATTAGCTATTTAAAATATGGAAGTAAATATTTTCAAAGCATCCTCTGTTAAACTAGTTTTGTGTGCATGTATATATAGTTCCTGTAGAATTAAGACTTAATTTTACCTTAAAGTACAATATAGTGTGGACTCCAGAGTGACGCTGCCTGGTTTTAATGCTGCCTCCACTATTTATATAAGCAAGGGGACCAAAAACTACATGGACTCTCTATTCCTGGTTCTCTCCTCTTTGTAAACTGGGGATAATGATAGTACTTACCCACGTAGAGATGTTTTAAGCATTTAATAGGTTAACAAAGAGCTTAGAATTGAGCCTGGCTCATAATAAGCATATTAGTGTCAGCTATTATTAATCTTATGTAGCAATTTTTTAAGTGAAATAAAATATATGTAACATAAGTCACTGCCATTCATCTCTAGAATATTTTCATCTTCCAAACTGAAACTCTGTACCCATTAAATAGTAATGCCTATTCTCTCCTCCTGCTCTCCCTGGCAACTACCTCATTCTGTCTCTATGAATTTGACTACTCTCATATCTCACAGAAGTGGAGTCATACAGTATTTGTCCTTTGGGGTCTGGCTTATTTCACTTAGCATAATGTCCTTAAGGCCCATCCATATTGTGGCATAAGTCAGAATTTCATTGTTTTACATAGTAATAAAAATAATTCTTATACTTTTATCAATCAGTAGACCTAAAGTGAAAGTTTTCTGCTCTATTCTGGAATTGATAAGCTGGGGAAGTATATTCTTTGAGGGCAAGAACCTATCCATTTTGGATACTTTTGTACTGCCAACATCCAGCACAATGCTGGCAGTTTAATCTGTCCATATTTGTTAGAAGAACAAATGAGAAGTATAAGGAGCAATACTCATGTGCCTATAACGCATTCGATCCTATGCAAGAGGCTATCATGAGTAATACAGAGTTTCTGGAGTAAGTTAGGTTTCCAAGCCGAAGTTATAATGCTAGAATTTAAGGGCAGAGTTGTATATTAGATTCAGGAAAGAATGGAAAAGACAAAAGGAAGCTTGGGAGAAAGTTTCAGAATGTCCTTCTATGTTTTGTTAGCCACGAATTAGTAGTCAATAATTCAACCAGAAGTTTCTGAAATATGTGCGCAAAACCTTTGCTCTGTTTTACTGAAGTACAGTGTTATCATGAACACCAAATTTAACCATCTAACTTAACCGAGAATGTAAAACCATCAAAGAATTCTGTATTTTGGATAACACATTGCCCAACTGATCTACTAACTGGCATACTTAAGACTTCTAAGGTGTCTTTTCACTCTTAAAAAAGATGTTTTAAGAGTTTTTAAAAGGCCCAAGGCCATTTTAAATCAAGACCAGTCTCTGGCATTGTAAGCCATTTTTGTTGGTTTGTTTAATGCTTTTGGGGCAAATGGTGTAACTAAAAGCAGAGCAATGGGTTTTACAATGCTCAATTTCAGAGACAAGGTTGGTTGCTACTGAAAACGTTTTCAGGGTCCAAGTAAGTGCCTGCATATTTTGGTTAGATGGCAAAAGGACAGCACATGAGAGGTAAGGTCAGGTGGCTCAGGTGGCCTGGGTGTGATGATCAGTACTATTTTATGTGGGTGAGGAATGGCTAGAAGTCTAGAAACCCTTAAGAGAAGTCTGGCAATCTCCAATGAAATTTGTTCAGCTTTTGTATAACTAAATATATATTAAGAGGTAAAGCAACTAGAATTCAAAACAATGGTTAAAATAATTACTGACCATTTATTCTGTACAAGGCATTTTGTTAAGTGCTTTATATTTAATGACCATTTAATTCTTGGAACAGTCCCCTGAGGAAGGTATTATCATACTGCCTTAATGATGAAGAAAAGGAGGCCGAGGTTAAGTATGCTGTTCCAGGTCAAAGGTCCAGGTTTGAGGAGAAAAATAATAAATTTGCCCCCAATACTGGCTTTCCTTACTACACTTTTAGTCCATAAAAGTAGAAGTGACTAAGTAGAAGAAACACCCATTACTTAGTCAGGTTTGGGCCTGGATCAGCTGCCATGAGATGTTGAAAAAGGTACTCAGAGACACTTAAAATGTAAGAAAAATTTAGTAGCCTCAAACTTACAAATTTCAAAAATGGTAATTTAAAAAAATGTACTTACAAACACATAGGCCTTAGCAACACTGTACTTTATAAAAATATTGAAGCAGGATGGTGAGGGTGTCCTGACATGATCAGAGCTGGTTCTTTCCTAGAAGGAACTCAGAATCTTACAATCTAATTCAGGGGGGAGATGAATTAGGTATCGGTATATAAGGAAAAAGAAGCAGTGTAGAGCTAAGTTCTAATTGTAGACCAAGTAAAGAGCCAACTTCTAGACCTCTAATTGGGGCACCACTGTTACAGTGTGGAAAATCTGAAATCCCAACACAAACATGATCAAAGATGAGTAGCTGTGAGGTTATTCCCATTGGGGAGGGTCGGGGAGAGGTAAGTTGCTGACTTATATTAAAATTTACTGTAACAAGTGGAATTAAAGAGCATGCCATGACATCTATCTATTCCACTCTGGGATCTCTGTATCAAAAAGGTAGCCATTTATATTTAGAAAACCCCATGCAACTATGTGAGGGAGACCAAGACAATGTTATCCTTGCTAATAAATAGAAACATCAAAAACCACATCCTAATTAAAAATTAACCAAAGAAAAAAAGGAGATCTCTCTTCAAATTGTTGTCCTGAAAGTTATGAGATAAAAGCAAATGCCTCCATAACTTAGGAAAACCAGGGGCAGTTTTCACTCCCAAATGCCTAGGTGTTTGGGGGTGACTGGCAACGAGGATTAAAACAAGATGTCTAAATTCAAAGTTCAGAAGGAATGGTGTACGTTACCTTTGTAAGTCAATTTGTCTCTCTGCTGGTGCTGCCTTTTTGGCTATGTCTTGCAGTTTGGGTGCTTTGGCATTACCTGCTTCCAAACCTCCAGGGCTTTCCTGATTGACTGCGGCTCTCTTTCTTCCCTTGCTAAGAGGTTTATTTATATCATCATTTCTGGTTGCATTGCCCTGAGATTCAGACTTGGGTCGACGTCCTCTCCTGGGTTTTGAAGGGGCAGGTGGTCCTGATTCATCTACTTTCTCATCTGTTTTTTGTTGGATATTCTCTGCACCAGCTGCTGTTACTGTTCTTTTCTTTCCTCGGTCACTGCTGATGTTGCCCTGGGCAGCCTGATCAGAATTAATCTCCTAAAAAAGCAGAAAACAATTCTATGAACATAAATTCCTTAAATATCACTGATCTATACTAGAAAGCAGCATTCTGCAAGTATTTTAAAAGAGTTGGAATTCCAGAGCTTCTAATTAACTGCTTACATCCCATGAAGAATGTAAACTCCTTAAGGGTAAGGACTGAACAAGGTGCCTACCATAGTCCTTGGCATATATAATATACTCAATAAATGTTTACTAAAGTGCATAGGCAGTTACATAAAAGAAAACCTACTCAGTTTTGCTTTCACAGCCATTTTAAATGAAAAGATCCTTTTTATTGTGGTATGCTCTTAATGTATCACTTTTCAAAAGAGGGGGGATGTTTTCATAATTCAACGTTATTTTCTTTCTCTATGATGCATCTAACTATAATAATCTTTGTAGTTCTGTGACACAAAGTTCTTTAATATCTCACTCCACTCATTCAATCTACCTTTTGTCTTTTTACTTTATCAATAATTAACCTTCTACTTTTTTCTGAACATTCTTTTTTCCCTCTGTTTGGCATATATATTACATATTGTCATCTAAAATGTTCAAAGTAATAAAATTCCATTTTAATATAAGAGACATAATGGACATTAGGAGGAATAACAGTTTTCAGAATGAAAGTGACCTTTATATGTATGATATTTAGGAGTCAATTATAATAGTTTTTTTTTGTTGTTGTTGTTGTTGTTTTGCGGTACGCGGGCCCTCTCACTGCTGTGGCCTCTCCCGTTGCGGAGCACAGGCCCGGGAGCGCAGGCCCCGCGGC
>NC_041220.1:79260394-79261777 GCF_002837175.3 Physeter macrocephalus | reverse complement strand
TGCTGATGCAGGGAACACGGGTTCGTGCCCCGGTCCGGGAAGATCCCACATGCCGCGGAGCGGCTGGGCCCGTGGGCCATGGCCGCTGGGCCTGCGCGTCTGGAGCCTGTGCTCCGCAACGGGAGAGGCCACGGCAGTGAGAGGCCCACGTACCACACACACAGACACACACACAGACACACACACACACACACAAAAAAAGTCATTGATGAACTTTAAATAGAGGACAAACATAATCCAAATTATATTTTAAAAAGATCAAACTGGCTGCTATATTTGGTGATGAGATTGGAAGGGAGCAAGAATGTTAACAAGAAGGTAAAACTACTACAGTATCAGACGTTGAGTTAGGTAGTTCCCTGGTGGCCTAGTGGTTAGGATTCCAAGCTTTCACTACCATGCCCTGGGTTCAATCCCTGGTCAGCGAATTTCCTGCAAGGCGCATGGCATGGCCAAAAAAAAAAAAAAAAAAAAAGTTGAGTTAGGTAGTTCCCTGGTGGCCTAGTGGTTAGGATTCCAAGCTTTCACTACCATGCCCTGGGTTCAATCCCTGGTCAGCGAATTTCCTGCAAGGCGCATGGCATGGCCAAAAAAAAAAAAAAAAAAAAAGTTGAGTTAAACAAGAAAAAGATAATTTAAAAACGGGCAAATATGAACAGGCAGTTCACACAAGAGTACATCCAAATGGTCAACAGATATACTGATCGTCAGAGAAATATAAATTAAAACAATAGTGGGGCATTAGTTTTGATACTTTAAACTGAAAAAAATTCAAAAGAACTATTATAAAACCTGTTGTTAGTGGCTATATAGAGAAAAAAGTACCCTGCTGGTAGAAATGTCAAGTGTTCTAATTTTCAAAGAAAACAATATGAAAATATCTAAAATCTCTAGTATATTTACTCCTTGACCTAGCATTCCCACTGCTAGAACTTATTAGCCCCTAAAAATAAAATCACCAGTAAATTTAAGGCAACATTGTAGTTCACTACAATGTTGCCTTAAATTTACTGGTGATTTTATTTTTAGGGGCTAATAAGTTCTAGCAGTGGGAATGCTAGGTCAAGGAGTAAATATACTAGAGATTTTAGATATTTTCATATTGTTTTCTTTGAAAATTAGAACACTTGACATTTCTACCAGCAGGGTACTTTTTTCTCTATATAGCCACTAACAACAGGTTTTATAATAGTTCTTTTGAATTTTTTTCAGTTTAAAGTATCAAAACTAATGCCCCACTATTGTTTTAATTTATATTTCTCTGACGATCAGTATATCTGTTGACCATTTGGATGTACTCTTGTGTGAACTGCCTGTTCATATTTGCCCGTTTTTAAATTATCTTTTTCTTGTTTAACTCAACTTTTTTTTTTTTTTTTTTTT
>NC_041220.1:79256311-79260099 GCF_002837175.3 Physeter macrocephalus | reverse complement strand
TGCTGATGCAGGGAACACGGGTTCGTGCCCCGGTCCGGGAAGATCCCACATGCCGCGGAGCGGCTGGGCCCGTGAGCCATGGCCGCTGGGCCTGCGCGTCTGGAGCCTGTGCTCCGCAACGGGAGAGGCCACGGCAGTGAGAGGCCCACGTACCACACACACAGACACACACACAGACACACACACACACACACAAAAAAAGTCATTGATGAACTTTAAATAGAGGACAAACATAATCCAAATTATATTTTAAAAAGATCAAACTGGCTGCTATATTTGGTGATGAGATTGGAAGGGAGCAAGAATGTTAACAAGAAGGTAAAACTACTACAGTATCAGACGTTGAGTTAGGTAGTTCCCTGGTGGCCTAGTGGTTAGGATTCCAAGCTTTCACTACCATGCCCTGGGTTCAATCCCTGGTCAGCGAATTTCCTGCAAGGCGCATGGCATGGCCAAAAAAAAAAAAAAAAAAAAGTTGAGTTAAACAAGAAAAAGATAATTTAAAAACGGGCAAATATGAACAGGCAGTTCACACAAGAGTACATCCAAATGGTCAACAGATATACTGATCGTCAGAGAAATATAAATTAAAACAATAGTGGGGCATTAGTTTTGATACTTTAAACTGAAAAAAATTCAAAAGAACTATTATAAAACCTGTTGTTAGTGGCTATATAGAGAAAAAAGTACCCTGCTGGTAGAAATGTCAAGTGTTCTAATTTTCAAAGAAAACAATATGAAAATATCTAAAATCTCTAGTATATTTACTCCTTGACCTAGCATTCCCACTGCTAGAACTTATTAGCCCCTAAAAATAAAATCACCAGTAAATTTAAGGCAACATTGTAGTGACAAAGAACAGGGAAAAGGAAGTATTTATGTGTATACAAACATGAAAATGATAACACTGTAGAGAAAAAATTGAACACACAGATAAGGCTGTTTAAAAGGGGAAAAAAGCATCGGCAGGTGGACTCTCAACCACTGCGCCACCAGGGAAGCCCCAATTATAATAGTTTTAATTGATTAAAGGGAAACAAAGGAACACTATCCTCACCCAAAAAAATGAGACTTTACCTTTTCAATTAATTAATTAATTTTCATTTGCCAAAAAAATGTTTTCAATGACCAGGGAAACACATATAAATCTTTCATGTTTCAAGAAAATTTACGTAAATGAAAACTCGTGAAAAGTAGTATCTTAAGTTAGAAAATCCACAAATCAGTGTTTCACGTTGAGGATTAACATTAAAGTAAACCCTATCTTAAGAGACAGTATCAGAGCCTTTAACATGGGCAGCTAGACTTGGATGATGAGCTAATGAGAATGACGACTCTTACTTCTTTCACCCTCTTGGGATGTGGAGAGTCGTGTTACAAAAATCATCATAAGGGAACAAGAGTAAGGTGGTCCACAGGATTTAAACTGTAAAACAATACAAAATGGATCAGAGAAAAGATATGCAAAGGCACCCTGGAGAAAGATGGAGATTCCTGGGCAAAATAAGAAGGGTCAATAAAAACAACTAAGTGTGGTTAAACTTGAAGTAGAAACCATTCAACTGAATGCCTGTTAGATGCAGTGGCTGCTGGGCATAGATTGGGGAACAAAACTGTTATTTTTCCTGTCCTCAAACAGATGATCATAGTAGGTGACTAATTTTTTAAAGAGTAAACAAACATTTAAGTACAGATTACCCTAAGTGCTAAGAGATTAAAGAAAAGGGCATTCAGAAAAAAAAAAAAACAGAGGAAGCATTGATTTCTCATTGGTTCTTCTGGGGAATATTAATTAAACAATATCAAAGCAGGACTTATCACATGAAAAGTGAAGTATTTTAGACAGATGGAAGAGGCAGCATGAAGTACCTGAAGAAGGAAAGAGCTTGGAAGATTTAAGGAACTTGAAGTGATGTGAGACTGGTGTAAGGTAGGAGAAGCATGGGCCAGATCATGAATGCCTTATGGGACATTTAAGAAATCTGATTTTATTCTAAGTGCTAATAAAAGTCATTGATGGGGCTTCCCTGGTGGCGCAGTGGTTGAGAATCCACCTGCTGATGCAGGGAACACGGGTTCGTGCCCCGGTCCGGGAAGATCCCACATGCCGCGGAGCGGCTGGGCCCGTGAGCCATGGCCGCTGGGCCTGCGCGTCTGGAGCCTGTGCTCCGCAACGGGAGAGGCCACGGCAGTGAGAGGCCCACCTACCCCAAAAAAAAAAAAAAAAAAAAAAAAAAAAATCAAACATTCACACAGGCAAAATGTTTCAAATAAATGATGCACAAGTTTTATTCAGTCTGTCAGAGGATCATAGTCAATATCACTAGTTCTGCACTCGTGTGACATTACATAATAGCATTCACCATAAACAAAGTTGAAAAGTTACATAAAGACAACAAATATTTGGTATCATCAGATGTCACTGGACACATAAATATGAACAAGGTACCCTCAAGATATTTGTAGCACATGGAATACAGAAGGAAAACTGTACCTACTTTTTATCAAAAATAAAGGAAGTGTGGTAATCCAATAGACAAATACAATGAGGACCCAGGATGGATCAATAAATTCTAGATAATAAAATCATGGACAGCTTCATGGAGAAGTATATGGCTGCTAGAAGCATGATGAAATCAGGACCATAACACTGTTTAAAACCCCCAATGGCTTCCCATATCATTCAAGGTAAAAAGCCAAAGTCTATCCTGTAACCTACAAGGTCCTAGTTAACTTCTCTGAGAGTATCTCCTACCCCTTTCTTCTCATTCATTCCACATACACTGGCCTCTTTACTGCTCCCAGAAAGTGACAGGCACAGTGCTGCCTCAGGGCCTTTACATATGCATTTCCCTCTGCCTGAAATGTGCTTGCCCCAGGTATCCACATCCTCAACGCTCCCTACATCACTCTTTCAGGTTTTTTGTTTTGTTTTGTTGACAATTGAACTATTTTTTAATTTTTTATACAATCTTGAAATGTTACTTTCCATTTACAGTTATTACAAAATATTGGATATATTCCCTGTGTTGTACAGTACAGCCTTGGTAGGCAATGGGGAGGGGGAGGTACTCTTTCAGGTCTTAAATGTTCCCCTTTTCAGCAAGACCTTGCTAGGCCACCATTCTTTTTTTTTTTTAATGTTTGTTTTTGCTGTTGTTTTGCTTGTTTGTTTGGGGGTTTTTTCTTGTTTTTTTCGTTTGTTTGTTTGTTTTGTTCTTTTGTGGCCACACCATGCGGCATGCAGGATCTTAGTTCACCGACCAGAGATCAAACCCACGGCCCCTGCAGTGGAAGCATGGAGTCCTAAACACAGGACCAGCAGGCCTGCACGTCCGGAGCCTGTGCTCCGCAACGGGAGAGGCCACAGCAGTGAGAGGCCCGCGTACAGAAAAAAAAAAAAAAAGGAGGAAAAAAGACTATTAAAAGTCATGCACGTGATCATATTTACACATTTATGAACATTATGTATATGTGCATATGTATAAAGAACTCATGCAAAAGCCAAATGAAGAGGAAATCAGTTATCAGCTGTAGGCATGAAGAAACAGAAGACTCTAAAGGGCAACACTGGTGGTATTGCCTGCCTGCTCCACGGAGTGTTAATGTGTTATTTCTTCTTTTAACCACCTCCCTTATTCATTCTTCATATTACCTTTTTTTTTTTTTTTTTTTTTTTTTTCGGTGGTACGCGGGCCTCCCTCTGCTGCGGCCTCTCCCGTTGCGGAGCACAGGCTCCGGACGCGCAGGCCCAGCGGCCATGGCTCACGGGCCCAGCCGCTCCGCGG
>NC_041220.1:79224395-79256247 GCF_002837175.3 Physeter macrocephalus | reverse complement strand
GCCGCTCCGCGGCATGTGGGATCCTCCCAGACCGGGGCGCGAACCCGGTTCCCCTGCATCGGCAGGCGGACGGGCAACCACCGTGCCACCAGGGAAGCCCCATATTACCATTTGATTTTGCTCACAGAGTAAATAAATAATAGAAGAAAATGTTCCGATTTGTAAACATGCATATACAATTTGCTGGATAATTTTTATATACATAACTAATAAATTGGTTTATGCATCAATCTCTTTGAGAAACTGGTTACCAAGAAACACTCTCTTAGATCTTTATCTTCTTTTAGTACAACAAGATAGTTTTTTGAGCCTGCAAGACTGAGAACCAGACCCTGGAAAGAAATGATCATATCAACTTATGGGAGATCTGACTGGGAAGCTATCAGGCTTTTGTCAAAATACAACCCCTGTCTCTTCGGGCAACAGTGAATCTGTTAAAACATTCTTTGGAAGTATGAAAAAGTTAAAACAGTGTTTGGAACAATATAATATTACAGATCAATCAAAGTAATATTTTGGCCCCTCAGAAATTAGAATTTAAATGTCCAATTTATCTTCTATACAGTTCTACAGCAGAGGTTGAAAAGGTTATAGACAGATGTTTGTACTAGATTAAAACATTTGCATCCCTGTACCACCTCTTAATACATATTGTAAGCATGTTTAAGTATCTGTGGCAATATGCATGTCTGCATCTAACCATGATATGTTCAATGTTTAATTCTCTAGAAGGATCCCACAATATCTAAATCTACTGGTTTCTGAATTCTAAGAGTTTTGAAAGTGAGAGGTTCCCTGTTACCTAAATTTACTGACATACTGAAGTTCAGATAGCAAACAGCAAGAGTATGGATAGAGACTGACCTAAAAAATGTATCCTTACCTATTCAGTTTGAATTCAGATAATGAGTTTGGATAGGAAAAGTTCAGCTACTGTGGAATAAGTGTATAGTCCCATATTTTATGTACCTGAGGATAACTCCTAAAACATTTGATAATACCATAAATATATGAGGGGCAAAAAAAGTATGTCAAGAACATGATTCTATAGAAAAAGAAATAATAGTATTAGGTCATTCTTACTGAGGAAAGTTATCCTCCTACCAATGTTATACTCCTTTCTGTCCTGCCAAAAAATTGTTAAGAATATCCGGGGCCACAGTTAAAAGATACACCATCAAGAATGCAGCTGTTAAATAAAAACTCAAACATATTTTAAAAGGTCAGGGCTTCGCTGGTGGTGCAGTGGTTGAGAGTCCGCCTGCCAATGCAGGGGACAAGGGTTCGTGCCCCGGTCCGGGAGGATCCCACATGCTGCGGAGCGGCTGGGCCCGTGAGCGAGCCATGGCCGCTGAGCCTGCGCGTCCGGAGCCTGTGCTCCGCAACGGGAGAGGCCACAACAGTGAGAGGCCTGCGTACCACAAAAAAAAAAAAAGGTCAGCTCATTAAGTTTAACTTAAAACAACAACAGAAACAGAGTGTTGATCCCTGGTGGGAGTCAATAAAGTTTTGAAAACGATCTCAAAACACTTCAGTTCCTATTCTTTCAAGGTATTGGGAGAAGTAGGGTGGGAGAAGGTGACCACACAAACTCTGGTAAATGAAGAGAGTGGACACAGACAGAATGAATTCTGTAGAGTGGAAGCCCAGTAAGTATAGCAGGGGGTGGTATACACACAGGTATAGTACGTAGTATGTATTAATGTGTCGACCGTGGGTTTCTTACCCCATCATAAAATTGTAATAAGAATCTCCATGGGAAAAACCCACTTGTTAAATTTTAAAATTTACCTTATTCTTTACTGGGTCAATATTCTTTACAGGTGTCACAGAAATAATTCTCACAGGGTTCTCTTCATTTTCACTAACTCCAGTTTCTGCTGCCTCTGAACTCTGTTCCCTGTTGAAGAGAAATAAACCAAAGCTTCTTTATTTCACCACATGAATAGGAAGTGTACTCTCTCACTATACCAATAAGGAAAGAGGCTTAGGCTGATTTAGAAGCCTGGCCAAGTGAAGTAACGTTAACAGGACTCAGATCTTCTGTGGTTACAGACTACTGCTCTACTATATCAAGTTTTGGATTTCCATCTTACCTTACTAATGTAAGACAGAAATGACTGCCTAAAACCACCAGATAGAAAGCTTAGTTGACAAGCAACAAACAACACAACTATTCTATAAGCCTATTTGTTGGGGGTGGAAAACCCTAAAACAAAGCAAAAATACAACAGATGAGTGTATAGTTTTCTCCAGTCTGTGTTCTTAATGCTCTGCAAGGGAAGGGGCTGTAAGAAGAGGTCATAGGGGAGGTGTCTGACCCCCACCATCTATGTAAACCACAGATGTTCCACGTTAGTTTTTTTATATTTTGGGATTCTACTGCTAAAAATGTGTTTAAAACACCACCACTGAATTTATGCTTAAAATTTCATGAATTAGAATAAAATCTTTAAAAGCCTCAATATTTAGTGTTGGTAAGAGTAGGGTCAGATGGAAATTTTTATGCAGTAGCTAAGACAGTAAAACACTTGACACATTAAACATGGAATCTTTTAGGGGCTTCCCTGGTGGCACAGTGGTTGGGAGTCTGCCTGCCGATGCAGGGGACATGGGTTCGTGCCCCGGTCCGGGAGGATCCCACATGCCGCAGAGCGGCTGGGCCCGTGAGCCATAGCCGCTGAGCCTGCGCGTCCGGAGCCTGTGCTCCGCAACGGGAGAGGCCACAGCAGTGAGAGGCCCGCGTACTGCAAAAACAAAACAAAACAAAAAACATGTAATCTCTTTAAAAAATATTTATTTATTTGGCTGTGTCAGGTCTTAGTTGTGGCATGCAGGATCTTTGTTGTGGCATGCGAACTTAGTTGTGGCACGTGGGATCTAGTTCCCTGACAAGGGATCAAACCTGGGCCCCCTGCATTGGGAGCGCAGAGTCTTAGCCACTGGACCACCAGGGAAGTCCCAAACATGGAATCTTTAATAAGTGGAAAATGTTGTTAACAATGTTATCGCTACTCATGCTATACTAATTTTGAGTTAAAAATTAAAAAGCATATAAATTAAAGAGTTACATTTTCAGTTCTCCTAAGTGTTAAATTTAAACACATACACACACTTCCATGTAAATTAGTTTTACTGTATTACTAATTCTTACGTTTTTCCACTTAACTTTTCTACACATTTAGAATGCTAAACAGTTTCAAAATGTGTAGTACACTCTCAATTTCCATCATTAATTATACTAAAATTTAGCACTACTTTTTTTTTACTAAGATGTTTCCTAAAGTCCATTTTTGTGATACAGTGCTTTAAGAAAAGAAACTGAAAGATGAACCAAGTAGTGAGTGATAGTAACAAAAACAATTGGAGAAAAAATTTGCCTTGATCGATTTCCGGTGGAAGGGTTCAGCTCTGAATTTACATTAATATTGCTTCCAGTCTCAGCTCCAGTGCTTCTAACATATGGTTTCCTTCCCGTTGCTGATAAAGGCTTGTTTACCGCACCTAGTACTCCAGCAGGTTTTGGCTAAAAATTACATATACGCATGTTATTTTATACCTTACTGAAAGGAATACATACAAATTTAGACACATGTAAGGGATACGGTTTCGCTTAAGGCCAGGAACTGTTGTTGCTTTGGAAAGTTAAATCCTAAATTTATTAGAAACGATAATTCTGTAAAACTATATCTAAACATAATTACAAATCAAAAGCATTACCTCTACTTAAAAATAACTATGCAATATTTAATTATTCCTATTGATCAAAATAAACAGTGTCCCTAAAACATAGTGAAATACATAATAATTAAGACATAATAAAATGTCTTACAGGTAAACTACTGAATATATATAGTAATAGTTTAGACACTGTTTATCAAATATTAAATTTCCCTTTGCTCTTTTAAATGTCATATTACCTTTATAGAATATAAACTGTCTAACTTATTAGTACTTTAAAATTATCTTTATCTTACACATCTAAATTTATTATACCATTTTTCAGGGACATCCGCTTTGTGAATTCTAAATAACTTGAAGCCTATCAGTACTGATGAGAACACATGGTTGTAATTCTAAAGTGGTTCATGGCAAAAAAAAAAAAGCCTGAGAGAACAAATGCTTTAGATGCTGTAATCCACAACATGATCCCTAAGAATCAGGAACTATAAAATCTGAGGGACATTTAAAGGTTATTTCTAAGAATAGCAGAAGTAATATGCACATGAGATAAAGATCCCCCAATTATCTAGTACATAATACCTTTCCTGTTAACAGAAGTACTCTTGTCTCTTCTGAAATATAACTCTTGTCATTACAGAAGTCCTATCAAAAAAAACAAACAAAAAAAAGTGAACATATTTTTATTGTCCATACAAGACTTTTCAAGGCATTCTGCTTTACAATAACAGTTTCATTTGTGCTAAGAAACATATCAAACCATCAAAGCATATTTCATGAACCATACCATAAGTCTAGTTTTAAAATTAACTCAGTGACACAGAAGACTTAGTCAAATGTCAGATATAAATTACTTAAATCACATTTTTTTTTTTGGCAGCGCCACGTGGCTTGCAGGAGCCTAGTTCCCTGACCAGGAATTGAATCCAGGCCATAGTCAGTGAAAGCACGAAGTCCTAACCACTGGAATGCCAGGGAATTCCCTTAAATCACATTTTAAATAAAACACACTTCTATTCTTTCATATGGTTCAGAGCAGTCTCCAGTTTATTCAATGAACTATGTTCTCCACTCTATTATAAAATCTACTTTTTTTTTTTTTTTTTTTTTTTTTTTGCGGTACGCAGGCCTCTCACTGTTGTGGCCTCTCCCCTTGCGGAGCACAGGCTCTGGATGCGCAGGCCCAGCGGCCACGGCTCACAGGCCCAGCCGCTCCGCGGCATGTGGGATCCTCCCGGACCAGGGCACGAACCCGTGTCCCCTGCATCGGCAGGTGGACTCTCAACCACTGTGCCACCAGGGAAGCCCCAAAATATACTTTCTAAAAAAATTTATTTGGCCACACCACGTGTCACACGGGTCTTAGTTCCCCGATCAGGGACTGAAGCCACGCCTCCTGCAGTGGAAGCATGGGGTCTTAAGCTCTGGACTGCCAGGGAAGTCCCTAAAATTTACTTCTTTGGGGCTCCCAAAGCATCCAAAATCGTACTATGCATATATCAGGCACTTAATTTTCACTAAAAGAACCCCACACACAATCTCAAGAAAATTATCCTTACTGAAAAAAAATCTGTACTTTAATTAAAAATATTTTGTTTCCTAGAACCATAAGTAGACTGTCCAAATCACAAAGGTAAATACACCATCAAAATCTAAGTCAATTATAATGTTCTTTGGCTGCAGTGGTATTAACCAGTTAATAAATGAATTAAACCAAATGTGGACACTGATGATACTTTTGAAAGTTATAGCTGTATAAGAGTTCAATTTGATCCTATGGTGCCTCTATCTGTTAATTATCCTGGGAATAGCACACGAGTAAACTACAATGGTCTCACGGAAGCAAAATGACTTACTCCCATCTGGAAGTTCATTAATTTTTAAGTAATGGCACTTAAATTATTTTTCTTTTATTAAGTTTACCTTCACACTAGTATCACAGAAAAGAACAGAGGGCTTAAATGTGCCTATAAAAAGAAATAACACTTTTGGCATGTGTTCTAGGCAAGGCTGTATCTTTCTTTTCTTCCCCACAAAGGCTTTTATGTAGCTAAAATAAATGTTACATGAAGATATACTATAGCTTCTCTAAGCTCACTATCTTAATATGCCTAGTTTTCTCCTGTCTGAATTTATACCATATTAAAAGCAACATATTAGAAAAGGAAATGAGGAAAGCTGATCATTGAAAACAGAAAAAAACCGAAATTATTATTAAGAAGGCTAAAGACATTCTAAGTTTCATATCCAAACAAAAAACAACCAGAATTAGGTGTAGTGACAAACAGCAATTTAAATTCTTGATGATGTATGAAGATTCTATTTGGGTACTATTCCAGTCATGATAGCCCTGGGTCAACAATAAAGTAAATCTAAATTCAAGAGCTCACTCAGGAGTATTTATAAAGACCAGTAAATTCAATTAGAACAGAAGTAACTTTGCAATCCTTATTATTCCTATCAAAACCAGGCAGAGTAAATTCTGAGTACTAAAAGTCTGATTAAAATTTTTGTTGAAAATTTTAAATGCCTTATTTTTTCCAATTAAAAATATTAAGGATAGTTTTTTTAAACAAAGCACAGGAAAGTTAAACTTTAAAATACCACCTTAAAGTGGGTAATAAATAAAAGGCATTCTTTTTTTTTTTTTTTTTTTTTGGTGGTATGCGGGCCTCCCTCAAAGGCATTCTTTTTGAAAAAGTTTCTTAATCCAAATTAGCTGGAAAAACTTAAAGAGCTTTAGTTAGCTGAAAAATTTACTTACATGGAAAACTTCATTTGCTGACAGCAGAATAAATGTACTATTTATTATTAATACCATTTATTAAATGCTTACTTTGTGACAGACTCTTAGAAACCTAGGTATATTAGTAATTGTTCACAGGTATTATCATCATCTGCATTTTAGAGATGAAGACATTGAGGCTTAGAAGAGTTAACATGTGTAAGGTCCTTCAAATTAGAAATGGTTGATTCTAATCCAGGTCTGTCAATTGCCAAGACCAATTCCATTCATTCTAACATTTTATTTCATATATAGATGTATATATATTTATACTCTACCAAATATTTTGTTTACTTCTTGTCTGAAAAAATACTAACAGTGTTTTAATGAGATGAAAACAATTTAAGAAATTTGAAAATTCCTCTTACATATTAGAAATATCCAGAAGGAATAGCTCACATAGGAACACCACCACCAAGCTTGATTTGTATTCTCTACTCTGTAAGGTGAGAATGATATTTTTCAGGCTTTGGAAGACAATCTCCCATTTCTTGATAAACTCACAGAGGTTTTTTTTTTTTTTTTTTTTTTTTTTTTTTTTTACTCTGTAGTCAAGACAGTCCAATACTTGCCACTAGGGTTGATAGTAACAAATTGAAATAGGCTTAGTATGGTAGAAAAATGAAGGGAAGAAAATTACCTTTTCAGGTTGTGTAAAAAATTTCATTGGAAGGACCGGATCCTTTGGTGAATCTGCATTGCACAAAGCACTTTTACTATTTATAACACACAGGGCCACATCACACACTGTATAAAGTTTCTAGGGAGGAAAAAAAAAATCACATATAGCTTTCAGTAGTGAAAAATAACCACAAGTACCAATTCTAACCAATATATAAAATCGAATCAAAACAATAATATGGGGTTATTATCTATTCCTTGAACATTCTGCATTTGGCATTTCTTCTTATGTAGCCTCCTAGTAAACAACAAAAAAAAGACCCCTTCACTTAATTTAACATGAATGCCAAGTATGTGTTAAAAACAACAAACCAAACTAAAGGAAACATACAAAAGGAATATCTACTTGTCTGTAACTCTTACTAAAAGTTCTAAAGACAGCATAGTTGTAAATTTTACTATTTCTTATTCCTGTGCTATGTAGAAGTTTTAATATCTTTTTCAAAGTAATAAACGTTCTTCAAATAACAGAATTCAATTTAATGAAATAAAGTAAAAACTAAGTATATATTTTTAATAAACATTCTGTAATCTATTTTATTATGTAATAGGAAAAACAAGTGGGACAAGGGTCATAATATTTTTTCCTGTAATATCTTAATACCCACTGGCCTAATATATATCTTACTTCATTTGTCTTCGATTCATCTGGAGACTGGGCATCTTTTGTTAGCTTGATGTTCTCTGCCATCTTTTTCATAAAGGCATGGCTGTTATTTTCATTCTTTGTCATTAAAACTTCAAGCATGAACCATAGGCACCTAAATGACAAACATATTCACTTAGTAAAGAGACTGATTGTAGGTGCTTTTGCTTAAGGGATTTAACAGCTTACTGGGAAGTTCTGTTGTCTGAATATAATAAGAGTACAATACAGAGAAAACTCTAATGATTAATAGAAATATCCTGTTAATAATATTCAATTCAAATAGAATCATATCACAAATAACAAATATGAACACATAGTTTAATATGAGGCACACAAAGATTGTGTTTCATGAGGCACACAAAGATTCATTCTATAGGTATTTAATAAACATTTAGATGATATAACATGTATTAATATCCAGCAATGATAAGCAAACCAGCATACAGCACAGTCTTGCCATTTTGACTATTTGCAAGCTATATAGAAGATCTAAGATTCGTATGTAATTCTACTGTGACATAACTCTGAATTTCAAATGCTATGAGGCTGGTGTGCATAGTAACCAGTAATTCAGCTAAATAGTCACATCTCAAACCATTTTTGCTATTTTCTACTTGTTACTTTATATTCTATATAGAATATACTTATATTCTATATACTATATGTAAATATAGTATATTTATATTATATACACTTTAATACATAAAGTGTCTGAAGGTGACACGTGAATTTCTAAGTAGAAATGAATCCCAAATCAGGATGAACATTAGAATCACTTGGGGAGCTTACATCGACAAATCTAGGATCAAAGCCTATTATTAAGTTCCCATGATGATTCTCAGGCAGCCACCATGAACTTACTGTTTTACTCCATCAACAGAAGAGAAAAAACATTTGATGATAATCTGTGTTTACTTCTTTGGCTATAGTATATGTAAATGTCTTTAGAGACTACTGTAAGGGGGAAATAGATTAATGTAGTTTGTTTTTAGTAGACCTGTCTTACAAGAAATACTAAACTCAGTCCTTCAGGTTGAAATGAAAAAACAACAGACAGTAACTTGAAGCTGTGAGAAATAAAGAACACTGGTAAAGGTAATCACATAGGTAATATAAAGCCAGCATTGCTGAACTTCTGATTTGTAACTCCTTTTTAAATATATGACTTAAAAGGCAAATGCATAAAATAATCATATATATGTAAAATAAAACAATGTATAAAGATATAATTTTATCAATTAAAATATAAAGGGAGTGGAATAAAGTTGTAGAAAAGCAGACTATCTGTATACTCATGAAACTAAGTTGCTATTATTCAAACTAGGCTGTTACAACTTTAAGATGTTAAGTGTAATCATTAAGAAAATAACTAAAAAATATACACAAAAGAATCAAAAAGGTTCCCTACAAAAAACAACTACAGCTGACCCTTGAACAGCACAAGAGTTAGGGGTGCTGACCCTCCACACAGTTCAAACCTGTGTTGTTCAAGGGTCAACTGTAAATACAAAAACGAGAGGCTATGGAGCAATTAAGTAACAAAAAATATGTAAGACACAGAGAAAACTAACAGCTATATGGCAGAAGTAACTTCTTCCTTATCAGTAATTACTTTAAATGAAAATAGATTAAATCCTCCAATTAAAAAGCAGAGAAGCAGAGTACATTAAGGGGGGGAAAAAGATCCATCTATATCTTATCTACAAGAGACTCACTTTAGATATAAAAACACAAACTATTTGAAAGTAAAAGGATGAAAAAAATATATTCATGCAAACAGTAACCAAATGAGAGCTGGTGCCTATTTTTAGAATTAGACAAAATGGATTGCAAAAGACCCAGAAGGACTATATTGATGAGAGTAAAACCAGTAACAAGATATTACTATTATAAACACATACGAACCTAACAACAAAGCCCCAAAATCTATGAAGCAAAAATTGACAGAACTGAAGGGAGAAATACATGTTTCCACAATAACAGATTTCAATACCCTATTTTCAATAATGGACAGAAAAACCAGACAGGGACTAAAAAGAAAATAAAGAACTTGAACAACACTATAAACCAATCAGATATCAGACATATATGGAACACTCCACCTAACAATAGCAGAATACACATTTTTCTCAAGTGAACATGGTATAGTCTCCAGGATAGACCGTATGGTAGGCCATAAAACAGGTCTTAATAAAAAGTATCTTTTCTGACCAGAATGGCATGAAACTAAGTCAATAAAAGAAAGAAAATAGGGAAAACTGGAAAACTCACACATATATGGAAATTAAACCACACATTCCTATGTTTTTTTTTGGCCGTGTGGTTTGTGAGATCTTAGTTCCCTGACCAGTGACTGAACCCAGGGCCTTGGCAGTGAAAGCAGAGAGTCCTAACCACTGGACCATCAGGGAATTCCCAAACCACACACTCTTAAACAACCAATGGGTCAAAGACAAATAAAAACACAACACACCATACTTATAGGATTCACCACTGGTAGTACTAAAAGGGAAATTTACAGCTGATAACACCCTCTGTTAAGAAACAACATCTCAATGAATGATCTAACTGTATACCTTAAGAAACTGTACACCTTAACTAGAAAAAGAAAAGTGAACACTTCAAATTACATGGTAACTTAAAATGAAATGTTTAAAGATACTCAAAAGTACTGCATGCTAGATAGAACCAAAAAGTATGTGCCGGTGATTTCAATTCTAACTGACGACTTCAGTACTTTTCCCACATCACTGTTGCCTCTCGCAAATCTAATCCCTTTTTCACATGACTGCCTTGCAACTGAAATAGGGCTAAAAAGGTTCCTTAACATAGACCTTGCGTTCTAGGCAAATACATACATCACTTTTTCACTTTATGAAAGTGCTTTCTGGGAAATCCCAAAATAAAAATTATTTTTTAAAAAAAGGAAAAAGAATTTGCAAATAAAATATATTTATTAAATAAACAGTAATTAGAATTGGAAGATATTTTAGGGATTATTTCATATCCTGCATTTTATGGATAAGGCAACTGAAGCAGAGAAGTAAAGTTTTTATTTTTACTCAGATAGCTGAGACTAGAACCTATGTCTCCTGAGAGCTACAGGAGGCAAAGATAAATGTTGATTACAACCTCAAATAAGATTAGGGATAAGGCTTCATGTCACACATAGAAAAATCATAGTACTTTAAATACAAGCTGAAGGAACCAATTTAAAAGTGCAAAGCAAAAGCACAGCAATGGGAAAATAGACATTGCTTTAAAGTTTCTTGGAGGTCATTTATAGACAATCCTAGGCTACTTCGTACTTGTTCACTCACCCTGCGTCATATATAAAGTTCTATTTTACATAAAAACACTTCTTAAACAAGTGTTTTGCAATTGTTTACCTGCCTGTCTTTCCACTAGAGACAAATCCCTCTGTGACTGTGTAACAAATCTAATTTTGTATTACCATAGACCTGCCACAGAGTATCTCCTATGTGTGTGCATATTTTTGAGGAATTATCTTTTGAGATTGAAGTATAGTTTAGTTTTAAGGTGAGAAATTTTCACTACATGGCTTTCTAAATATCAAACTGAAGTAACTGAAGCCCATCTTAATACAAAGGTAAAAATAATATAAAGACCAAATCAACTTATTTCACAGACTCAGCTAAAGCTAACTGCAAACAAACAGGAAACAAAACAACCAAATAGAACTTATTAGATAGGAACAATTTTGTAAGATGAAACTTAAAATTTACAATAAAAGAATAAAACCATAAAAATGTTTTTATTCTAATGGGAATAGTAAAAGGAAAAAATTTAGCATTTTTTAAAAAGGAAAAATAATTTTTAGACTTCTTAAAAATCAACATGACTTACTCTTTAATATCACGAAGTTGATCAACATCTTGTGATCTTGTAAAATCTGGATCATGGGCTAGCAGGTGAATCATATACGGAACTACATACTCAGGCAACAGTGATAATAATTTCTCTGAAGTGAAAACATTATTATTAACAATAGTAATAATAGCCTTTATAAAAATCCCTCCCTAATTTACGTTCTAACTGCTTCAGTTAACATTTTTTCCCTCAGTTATTTCTAAATTAGAGGCAACATGACATCTAGATGATACTGAAATAACTTTTTTCAATTTTGAAGGCTACTGAAGACAAAGGATAATTTAAGATTGAGTCCCTGGCAAAGCTAGGAAAGTAATTCTTTACTCTCTGACATCAGAGCAACGTGTTCAAATCAAGTCACACTGCTGATTCCATAAGAAAAAACGCAGTTCCTCCAAACAGTTTTATGCATTATAAATAGGACTCAGAAACCAGGATTTTAGATTTTACTTACATCTTAACTACAACAACAGCATTCTATAAAAGTCCCAGTGTTATTATAAACTATAATAGAAATATATGAAATAAAACCCTCCACAAATTGATACACTGACAAGATATATCTGCACACTGAGCACTTTGAAAGTTACTTACCAGTAGCCATGGGGTTCTGTTTAATGTACTCCCTGCGTATACTGATATTTTTTAGTAAACACTGTCGTGCATGTGCTCTTCTCTCCTTCACAGGATCTTTGGCACACAAGGCAAAGATCGCCATGTACTCCAATGGGAGGAGTAACTTCACAAGTGCCTTATGTAGCTTCTGAGCAAATATCTGCCTTACTTGATAGCACTCATCCTACAGCAGCACAAAACCAAAAATACTTAAATAAAAGTATTAGTACTTTTAAAACCATGACAAAAACCCCCAGTTTAGTTTTTAAAAATTGGCAAACATTTACAAAAGGACAGTTTAAGCATTTTTAATGTCTTCATTTTTTAAAAAAAAAGATAATTATACTGAGGGAGTAAATAACTTAATTTTGGGGAGTTAACTGGTTAGAATAGTAATAATCGCAATCCCTTTTGTGCATATATCCATACAGCAAATGGAACTGTAATCTATAGAAAGTAAATAAATTTAACTTTGAAGACCAAGTAAATGACAAAAATAAGATTGTTACTTACATTAATAACAAGCGCACAGAGCTGAAACTGTTCTGGGGTTATAATTTCATGGTAACAAGGTTCCTGAGCAAGCTTCATTATGGCACTACCAGCAGCTAATCGCAAGCGAGACATATCAGATTTACTATAAACAAACAAAAAAGAAATAAACATTTCCTATAACCATTATCATTCACAAAACTCTTTGATCCCTTTTTGACTGTTAAGGTCTTTAGCATAATTTATGCTTAAAATGACATAATGTACAAATATGGGAAAGTTACTTTGAGTCCTTCAATTCAACAGAGGGCAGAAGGCTCAAATCATTGTGACTATCTGATATTAAATTTATCTGCCTTCATTTAAAAATTTTTAATTTATTTATTTTAGTCAGGTATAGCTGATTTATAATATATTAATTTCAGGTGTACAACATAGTGATTCAAAATTTTTATAGATTTACTCCATTTATATTTATTATAAAATCTTGGCTATATTCCCCACGTTGTACAATACATCCTTGTACCTTATTTTATGCATAGTAGTTTGTACCTTTTAAGCCTGTACCCCTATCTTGCCCCTCCCCCTCCCCAACAGTAACCACTAGTTTGTTCTCTGTATCTGTGAGTCTTGTTAAGGTCTTTAGCATAATTTATGCTTAAAATGACATAATGTACAAATATGGGAAAGTTACTTTGAGTCCTTCAATTCAACAGAGGGCAGAAGGCTCAAATCATTGTGACTATCTGATATTAAATTTATCTGCCTTCATTTAAAAATTTTTAATTTATTTATTTTAGTCAGGTATAGCTGATTTATAATATATTAATTTCAGGTGTACAACATAGTGATTCAAAATTTTTATAGATTTACTCCATTTATATTATAAAATCTTGGCTATATTCCCCACGTTGTACAATACATCCTTGTACCTTATTTTATGCATAGTAGTTTGTACCTTTTAAGCCTGTACCCCTATCTTGCCCCTCCCCCTCCCCAACAGTAACCACTAGTTTGTTCTCTGTATCTGTGAGTCTGCTTCTTTGTTATATTCACTAGTTTCTTTAATCAATCAATCAATCAATCAATCAATTAACTTTCTGGCTGTGTTGGGTCTTTGTTGCTGGACATGGGCTTTCTCTAGTTGTGGTGAGCGGGGGCTACACTTCGTTGCAGTGCATGGGCTTCTCATTGAAGTGGCTTCTCTTGTTGTAGAGCACGGGCTCTAGGCGCACGGGCTTCAGTAGTTGTGGCGCATGGGCTTTGTTGCTCTGCAGCATGTGGGATCTTCCTGGACCAGGGTTCGAACCCGTGTCCCCTGCATTGGCAGGCGGATTCTTAACCACTGTACCACCAGGGAAATCCTCATTAGTTTCTTCTAATTTTTTAGATTCTACATATAAGTGATAACATACAGTATTGTCTTTGACTTATTTCACTAAGCATGGTAACAGTAACCACTAGTTTGTTCTCTGTATCTGTGAGTCTGCTTCTTTGTTATATTCACTAGTTTCTTTAATCAATCAATCAATCAATCAATCAATTAACTTTCTGGCTGTGTTGGGTCTTTGTTGCTGGACATGGGCTTTCTCTAGTTGTGGTGAGCGGGGGCTACACTTCGTTGCAGTGCATGGGCTTCTCATTGAAGTGGCTTCTCTTGTTGTAGAGCACGGGCTCTAGGCGCACGGGCTTCAGTAGTTGTGGCGCATGGGCTTTGTTGCTCTGCAGCATGTGGGATCTTCCTGGACCAGGGTTCGAACCCGTGTCCCCTGCATTGGCAGGCGGATTCTTAACCACTGTACCACCAGGGAAATCCTCATTAGTTTCTTCTAATTTTTTAGATTCTACATATAAGTGATAACATACAGTATTGTCTTTGACTTATTTCACTAAGCATGGTACTCTCCAGGTCCATCCATGTTGTTGCAAATGGCAAAATTTCATTCTTTTTTTATGTATGCCTTCATTTTTAGTTACACTCTAGCTTAGGTCTTCCACCACAGCTAAGCAACTCTGCTTATGCTTCCAACAGCACTGACTGCAACGCTACCAAGAAACATTTACATTAGGAACTGTATTTCTCATTTTAAGAGGCATTCACATTCATCATAGAAAACTTGATATTAAAAAAACCTGAAAAATTAAAAATCACTTATTTAAAATCTATTGTATTTCCCACAATTTTAAAATGCATACACGTATTTACACAGACATAACAGAAATCAGTCTTATGCCTACAAATGTCTGATGAAATGGAGGGGCTATGAATTAGGAGGTGATTTGTATCAGAAAGTGGGAGGCATCAGACAAATATCTAAAAGGAAAGGATATGGAAGTGAGAGCCAGTCTCCCTCAGGTTCTAGTCTCTGAGGCAGACTTTCCTTTGCAACAGGAAGTTTTCCAAGGGAATCTAGGGAGTCCAGGCACTCCCACCCACACCCAGTCAACTTTTATTACCTAAATGGTAAAACGTGACAGTGAGGTGGTGAAAGGATAGTCTTCTTACTTCAACTGCTATAAGGAACATAACATAGCTTTGATATTTTAGAGACTTTAGGAAATATGGAAAGCTGCCCCGAATCCACAAGGGACTATTATTTAGCATACAGGAGGAGAAAACATGGCACTCTTGGACCACATTACCATCAAACTGAGCACTGGTAACAATGAGGGACCCTCAAATGGCTTCTGAGGCAAATGATTCAGGAATTTAAAAAATTAATGCTACTATTTGTGTACTTAACTCTGTAAGATGAGGAAACTGAGGCTTAGAAAAGTGACTTACGCAAGTTCACACAGCTAGTAAATGGAGTGTAGGTAGAGTTGAATAAGTTTCTGATTCCAGAGCCTAAGCTAAACTATGGGATACATAACATCTAATTAAGATCTGCATAATATTTCATAACATGTGTGTTCCAAAGTTAACCATTCCCCTATCTTCTGTGATGATAAAAAAATGCTGGAAAGAACATGTTTGTGTATGTATTTTTGTATGATTCTTTTTTAATTTCATGAGTGTAAAAATAGAGTAAAAAAAAAAAGTCAATGGATAACATTTTTAAGGACTTAGAAACAAAATGCCAAACTGTCCTGCCAAGACTGTGCCCATGTGTATTCACAGGAGTTATGAGGGAACCCATTTCCCTGATCCCATGGAGTGATGATTGCTTAAAAAACTTTTTGCTGATTTGACAGACAAGAGGTTCCACTTAAATTAAAATTGTACTTATTGTATTTAGTGATGTCAAACACTTTTCTAAAGGTAAACTGGTAATATATAATCTTTATCTTTATTGGGATCCTCTTTATCATTGATTTGTAAGAGCTCATTATTAAGCCTTTGCTATACACTGTACATAGTTTCCCCAAATTTAAAACTTCTCATTATCCCTACCTCTTCAATCTGTTCATGCAAAGCTACCCTTGGCTGATTTTATGATAAAAATAATTTTTGATTGTTTTCTTCAGTTTATCAGAGCATTCAGCATCTCTACTGTAATTGTGCATTTCCTATCTCCTCCACTAGAATGCATATTCCTTAGAGGGAGAGATTATTGTATCTTTAAAAGGCTTGGTAGTACCTGGCATGATAGTGCTCAATAAATACTGAAACATAAATATATAGTTAAATCTATCCTCTAACAAAAATTTTAAAGTAAGAATCCATCACAAGTAGAATTTTTCAGTTATTTCAGCTGGACCCTAGTAAATAAAAAAATTTGGCTTTTATTTTCATCTTAAAAGGAACAGAAAGGGCTTCCCTGGTGGCGCAGTGGATGAGAGTCCGCCTGCCGATGCAGGGGACATGGGCTCGTGCCCCGGTCCGGGAAGATTCCACATGCCGTGGAGCAGCTAGACCCGTGAGCAATGACCGCTGAGCCTGCGCGTCCGGAGCCTGTGCTCCGCAACGGGAGAGGCCACAACAGTGAGAGGCCCGCATACCGAAAAAAAAAAAAAAAAAAAAAAGGAACAGAAAGAAGAAATGGTGATTTCACAGATTTGAAGAATGAACAGGTGTAGAAATGAAACAAATTTTTTTTTTGGCATTTGCAGAACCTTGTATAGTCTTCTGCAAACCATCAGGAGGCTGCATCTCTTCCTTCTTTGAACTTACACTGAAATTTTTATTCCCTTCGTGGCATCAAGACACTCTACTTGTTCAATCACTATACTAGGGTAAGTTCCTTAAAGGCAGGAACTGAATTTTATCTGTTTTTGCTGCAATGCTTTTCGTAGTGTTTTGCAAAGAGTAGTAATTCAACAAATATTTGTTTAACTGATTCAAATGTTGAAGCTAACTGTAACATTGCTGTAGTGATTATGACTAAAAATTTATTGGAAAAAGGTCAGTCTTTAGGGATGAAGAAAAATACACGATCATTATTCAGATATAAACCCCAAATAAGTATGTAAAATTTAAACACAAAGCACACAGTGCAATTACAACTGTCAATATTAAGTAAATAATTCCTATGTAAGCTCTACCAACATCCTGAGCTAAAAAAACCTGGAAAGGAAGAAAAATCTCACCTGATCTTCTTTTGCTCTGTCAGGTCACCCTCACTAACCAACATCGCTGATAATAACCGAAGAGTTGAATTGGCAGATTTAGACTGGTTGTTTTTCATACCCAACAGCCACCTTACCAGAAGTTTAATTGCCTGTACCTATAAAATATTAACATGCTAAAAAAAGAAAGCAACTTAAAATTCCACTTAAAGGGAAGATTAATTTATGTTAATTAGATTAGTGAGATTACTTAGCTGCCAGAAGACATGTTTTATTAAACAAGTCTATAGGATAATAACAGTGAGAACTAATACTTATTCTGTTTAATCTATGCCAGGTACTTTCCCCAGAGTTACACATGTATTACTTTATTTAATCTCCCAAACAACTCTATGAGAGAGGTATTCTTATTTCCAATAAATAAGGCAACTTAGACACATTACTGTGATAACTTGCCCAAGGTCTGGCTCCTTGAATTCAGACTTTTCACACCGGAACAATTGCTTTTCAAATCATTTAAAAATATATTGTTTAAAAATAACTAAACTATACTGATTACAGTGATTAAAAATAACTATTTAGATAGACTGTAATATTTTTTGTAGTACTGAAAAACTATTTTGATGAAAAAACTAGGAGATTGCATAATTATTTGTAGCCATAATTGCTTGGTGGCTTATACTCAAAAGATTGTTATGGAATACATGCAAGAACTAGCTAAACAATGTAGATATTATTTACTATATTTACTGACAACCTGGAAAAAGGAACTGATGGAATAAATGAGGACTATGAAGCTACTCAAGGTGAAATAGATTATCAATCAAGTAAGATGATAATGAAGAAGTCTTGTTTTAAATCCCAAGACTACCACTTTAAAAATTAGCTTTCTTGAGGGACAATTTACATCTATCAGAAGTTTTCAATATGATGACAGCCATCTGTTTTTGCCAAGTTAATATTCTTATGCCTGTAGACAGACATTGGTAATGAGGCTAGGCCTGAGGTGCTTCTGAGCATCAATATTCTACAATCTCTACGTAAAAGAGCCTCACTGAAATTATCTTAGCAAGGCAGGAAGGTCTAAAGAACATGCTGACATATACCTATATGTAAATAACTCAATGACAACTACAATTTGAGAAACATACAACTTTTGATTTAAAAATAAAGTACCTCATTTAAAATGCTTATTAACTGTTAGGTTTTTAAAAAAAGGGTATCTATAAATGTTCTTTATCTCAACATAAAAGTTATTAAGACCCACACAAATTTACCTTTGCTAGTACTTCAGGGGAAACCTCTTCATCTGGAGACCATAATTTCCCATTCTTCTCACCTGTTGACTATAGACAATTGAATAAATTTAACTTGTAGAAAAAAATTTTGAATTTTGCTCATTAAGTTTTTCATGCTGAACAGTACAGTGCTCTAGGAAACCCACAGAAAGTCACCAAGTAGGGACTGGAAAAGAAGAACAAAGTTGGAGGGCTCAAACTTCCAGATTTTGAAACTTAACTACAAATCTATGGGAATCAAGACAATGTGGCTGGTACCTACATAAGTATAGACATATAGACCAATGGAATGAAACATAAACCCAGAAAACCTCACATATATCACATATATGGTCTACTGATTTTTAACAAAAGTGCTAAGACCAATTATTGGGAAAAGAACAGTCTCCTCAACAAATGGTGCTGGAAAAACTAGATATAGCCACAAGCAAAGGAATGAAGCTGGACCATTACCTTATATCATATATAAAAATTAACTCAAAAAAATGGATCAAAGATCTTAAGAACTAAGACTAAAAAACTCCTAGAGGAAGGTACAGGGGAAAATCTTTATAATCCTGGATTTGGCAAATACCCGACAAAGGTCTAATATTCAGAATATATAAAGAATGTTTATAACTCAACAACAAATTCAATTAAAAGTGGGCAAAAGACTCAATATCCAAAGAACAGCCATTAAGCACATGAAAAAAAATCTCAACATCATTAGTCATTAGGGAAACAAATCAAAACCACAAGATACTACTTTGCACCTACTAGGATGACTATTATCAAAAAAAACCCAGGAAAGAATAAGTGTTGGCCAAGATGTAAAGAAACTGGAAGCCTTGAGCATGGCTGCTGGGAATGTAAAATGGTACAGCCACTGTGGAAAAATATTTGGCAGTCCCTCAAAAAGTTTAGCATAGAATGACCATGTGACCCAGCAATTCCACTCCTAGGTATATACCCCAAAGATTTGACTTTGGGGACTCAAATGTTCATATCAGCATTATTCACAACAGTCAAAAGGTGGAAAAAACCCAAGGGTCCATCAATAGAAGATAAACAAAATGTAAGTTACACATACAATGGAATATTATTCTGGCATAAAATGAAGTTCTGACACATACTGCAACATAGCTGAATCTTGAAACCATTATGCTAAGAGAAATAAGCCAGACACAAAAGGATAAATACTGTATGATAAGAGGTATCTAGAATAGGCGAATTCATAAAGCAGGAAAATAGAATAGAGGTTACCAGAGTCTGGGGGGAGAGAAGGCAATGGGGAGTTACTGGTTAATAGATACAGAGTTTCTCTCTGAGATGATAAAGTTCTGGAAATAGTGGCAATGGTTACACAACAATGTGGGTGTATATTTTAGGTGGTGGCTTGGGCCACTGTTGAGAGTTGCTTGGCTTTCCTAGGTTATCCTCTGTGTATACAGGAGGTACACATGTTATTAAACTTCTGTTTGTTTTTTAATAAAACAAAAAACACCCAACAACAAGAATGTGGGTGTATATAATGTAAGAGAACTGTACACTTAAAAAGGGATAAAATGGCAAAGTTTATATTATTTATATTTTACTACACACAAAAAGAGAACTATCTTAAAATAGAATTTATCAACAATCAAGTCATCATCTAAGAAGTGTCAAATTTCACATTTGTTGCCAGCCAAATCTATCAGTAGTGCAAAGAACAGATGTATGGAGTAGGAAATGAGGCTTTGGCCGTACTCTTGCATCCCTATCACATCCAAATGGAGGGAGGGAAAAGAGTAAGGAGTGCGCTGGCAAGTATTTTTTTTTTTAAGTTCCAATTCGGAGTGTTCAAAGGCTGTTGGACCATTTAGAAGGACTAGATAAATTGGATAAGTTAGTACTGCACTGAAAGTCATCCACAGTGATCCAGCAGGTAGACTGATTTGTGTCTTCATTCAATAACTCTTTAATTTAGATCCGTTTGGTAAAGCGGTGATTCTTAATCAGACACGTGTTTCAGTAATCACTTGGGAAGCCTTTTCAAGCTATAGATCGCAAAGCTCCAACCCAAAGCTAATTAATCAGTATGTGCGCACGCACACACACACTTCAATAACTAAAATAGAATACATAAATCTAGTGCCAAAAGTGCAATGTAATTCTATTTCAAAAAGCTAGTCAAATACAATTCCACTTATACTTTAAACAATATTTGATAAAACAAAATTCTAGTACTCTAGTTAATTGTCCTTCATAGTGTTTGACTTACATTTTTTACTTCATGATTCATCTATCTCATGTTCTCATTTTTTTCTTTCTTAAAGAAAAGTTAAGTTCCAGTAATAGCTACACAGCAGGATGTCATTTGGAAATTTAAGTAAGTAAATAGGAGGTAAAATATATAATAATTTTAAAGTAAAAGAGAATCATACATAGAGAGAAGCAGAAGTGTTGTTTCTGTGACAAATAAAGATGTAAACAGTCTTAATCTTATGATTCTAAATTTAATTAAATGAGAAACTTACCCTGTCATTCATTAGCAGATCTTTCACAATAAAATTTGCTACTACAGATTTCATTGGGGAAGCAAACTGATCTGGTGCTAACATAGATATGTGGCCCAATGAAACTAATGGAGTTATAAGTTGTTCTGGTACATCAGCATTGAGACTCCTACTGAGTGGCTATAAAAATAAAACAGTCAAAATTACTAGTTTGTTTTATAAATATCTAGACATTGTACAGAAACAGTAGATCTTCCTGAGTCCTCCTGAATTTATCATGCCCCCAAAAATCTGTTCTAATGAGATGATCAAAAGTAACTTCAATCATATTAGACACTTGATTTTTATTTCATCTACCGAAATTTAGTAAGATTCAAAGAAGGTAAAAAAAGATAATAGAGGGCTTCCCTGGTGGCGCAGTGGTTGAGAGCCCGCCTGCCGATGCAGGGGACACGGGTTCGTGCCCCGGTCCGGGAAGATCCCACATGCCGCGGAGCGGCTCGGCCTGTGAGCCATGGCCACTGGGCCTGCGCGTCCGGAGCCTGTGCCCCGCAACGGGAGAGGCCACAACAGCGAGAGGCCCACATACCGCGCAAAAAAAAAAAAAAAAAAAAAAAAAAAAAAAAAAAGATAAAAGAAAAAAGTAAAGCCCACATATAAGGTAGAATTAAAAGCAAGAAAATTCCTGCATGGTCAAATCAGCATTATTTTCAAGTTATGTACAATAGTTTTGTTATGTTGTTGGATTTCTTAACCTGTGGGAACATTTTAAATGACCATGGATCATAAAAAATAAGAGTTCATGGGTTCTGTTCATATTGTATCCAATTTATGATAATAGGAATACTTTTCCAGTAGTGGAATCAGACAAAGGATCATACATAAGGAAAGGCAAACAGAACTAATTTTCAAGTAGGGTTGTCAGGAATTTTAAACTGGGTGGTTCAAAGTCATCTACTGATAGTTTCTCAAACTAAATGGACCACTGAGCCAATAAAACTAAAATTAAGTAAAATGTTGTAACACAAAACACACCAAACATCTTTCAATATGTAGTATTTGGTTATATAGTCTGATCTAAAGGCTGGGAATATCTAAAGTGCTGAATAAAACAAAGAATCCCTGCTCCCATGGAATTTATATTCTAGAGTGGGACTAAATAGCTAAAAAAACAACTTTCTATCTTCATCAAACCACAGAGCATGAAAATAAAAATCAACAACACATCCTATGTAATTATATATACCTCAAAAATCTGTGCAAGCTGTACTTCTTTATTTGTGAATATGGCATGTATACAGTGAACGGCCTGTTTTGCTTGGTGGGGAGTACCTCTCTTTGCTTTCTGATGTAAGATGGGAATTAAGGTCCTGCAAAAAATAATAATCAGTTAAAAAAAAAAAAGCCCATAAACCACAAGAGTTCTTCTGGTTGTCTCCTACTTCATCTGCAGTAATTATCTGGATGTATGCTGGTAGAAAGCCTCTCTTCTAAATTACCTGATCTATAAAAAGATTTAAAACTCCTTCCCTGTCCCCAAGTATAATCCCAGAAATACAATGCCTCAAAAAAAAGGGATACTACAGAAGACAATTTTCAGTTTAAAGCCACCTCATGAATACAGAGAAATAAACAAGCCACCCTTAATTTATAATCTAAAATTGCCCCATGCCATATTTTTACATTTGTCTTCTGAGAAAATTTTCCTAAATTTTCCACTTCCCTTTCACAACTCCCTTCAGTTATTAAAAAAATTTTTTTTTTTTAAGAATCAAGTGTTCTTTTGTTTTTGTTTTTAAAAATATTTATTTATTTATGGCTGCGTTGGGTCTTAGTTGCAGCATGCAGGATCTTTTGTTGTGGCTTCTCTCTAGTTGTGGCGCATGGGCTCCAGAGTGTGGGCTCAGTTGCACTGTGAGGGCTCTCTAGTTGTGGTGTGTGGGCTCCAGAGTGTGTGGGCTCTCTAGTTGTGGTGCAGGGGCTCAGTAGTTGCGGCTCACGGGCTTAGTTGCCCTGCGGCACATGGGATCTTAGTTCCCTGACCAGGGATCAAACCTGTGTCCCCTGCATTGGAAGGCAGATTCTTAACCACTGGACCACCAGGGAAGTCCCCTGTTCAGTTATTTTAAAGCAACCATGGGGGAAAAAAAAGTAGCAAAAGACCAAGCTACATTAAAAAACAGAAACGAACATACCAGTGAAAGAGAGTATGCAAGGATATAGACAATACATAGGTAGAAAAGTAACAAAAACTTCTAACAATTATTGAGTACTTGTGCCAAGCACCGTTCTAAGTGGTGTTTTTAAAACAAAACAAAACAAAACATGGATTAATTAAATCAGTCCTCACAATCACCCAAAGACTATTATTATGATCATTAAACAGATGAGAAAACTAAAGCACAAACATATTATTTATGTAAGCTTCTTAAGGTGACAGAGATAGGAAATAGTGGAATTGAGATTTAAAGATAACATTTCTGGGGACTTCCCTGGTGGGTCCAGTGGGTCCAGTGGTAAAGAATCTGCCTTCCAATGCAGGGGACGCGGGTAAGATCCCTGGTCAGTAAACTAAGATCCCACGTGCCGTGGGGCAACTACGGAGCCCATGTGCTGCCAACTACAGAGCCCATGTGCTCTGGAGCCCGCATACCACAACTAGAGAGAAGCTCATGTGCCACAACAAAGAGCCCACGTGCCATAACTAAGACCCGACGCAGCCAAAAATTTAAAAATAAATGAAATAAAATAAAATATATATAAAAAACATAAAATGGAATTTTTTTTAAAAAAAGACAAACATTTCTGTTCCAAATCCATGCACTTCACCACCACACTGACATTGAAGATTTACAACAATCTTTCTATAGGAGAATATGGAAATACATATTATAGTCAATGCATTAAAACTGGCATACACATCAAATAGATAAAACATTCATAAAAAATATATATCAAAATGTTAACACTGACTCTTTCTTTTCCTTTATATTTTCTAAAGTTTCAGCTTTTTACAATGATCTTATAAGTAGTTTTTTAAATCAGAAGAAAATACGTAAAACAAAACAAATATTTAAGGAAAGATACCCATCATATATTTAATGCAATAAGACTACTTCATAAAGGTCCATGATATCAAATGCGACGGTGACAAACGGTCCTCTTATAATAATGGGAGGCTAGACATTAAGAGCAATGCACCTCAAAGAAAAAATTGGAACATATGCTGGTCAGTATAAGTCTAATTTGATATTTATGAATATGACACATTTCTCTCCCTGCAGTTTAGAATAATGAGAAGGATTTTCATGCCAAAATAGCTTCCTTGTCTAAGCACTGTTTAAGTCTTTCTTTGAAATTCATTTATCAGGAGAACAGTTCTTGTAAATAACACCAGTTAGTAACAAAAGAAGATATAGTGTTGATCAAATTGTTGTTAAATATATTATTAATTCTTCTTAGCCTAATGAATGGATGATGCATAGGTCAAGTTTAACCTTTCTCCTTGTTTTTCTAGTGTGCTACAATCCAGTGATGCCACCGGTGTTGTTACTGAGGTCTGCAGTGTTGTGCTTCTCTGCTTTTTCAGTGATTCTCTCCTTCCTTCCCCATTAGTCTTAAGAACAAGAGGTTTTAGTCCTCGTGTCCAAAGTTAACTCTTCCACTGCTTCCTCTGGGATAGAATTCCTTTAAAAATAAATCCTTTACCTTAAAAAATGTATAGGTTTTCCCACCTTGAAAAACTCACAAATAACTTTATCCTACTGTGTCAATGATTTTTTTCTATAATGTACAAAGATAAAATTATCATTTCTAGACTATAAACTCCTTAAGAGCAGGGACTGACAGTGGTTATCTTTTATAATAGCCAGTACAGTGCCGACAATGAAGAGAATGTACAATAAATGTTGAGTTATTTCTCAAATTAAATTATTAGCTTACAAATTCAATAAAAATTTTAGGAGTCATGAGTCCTCTTGTCCTATTATTACCCCGTGAGGAAAAACAGGTTTGATTTGGATTTACCCCAGTCTATTTACATATATATAATAACATCCGATTATAATAGCTATCAGCAATGTGTTCTTCCTCCAAAAGACATCAGCACAATTTTGATCCTAAGGCAAGCTCTTTAAGATGCCAAAGTAAAAATACCAAAACCTACTTCATTCTTATGAGGAGAGGGGAGGTAGTCTAGAGGGAGAGACAAAAGCACCATGGCCAACAACTAAGCAACTAATAAACATTTTATTGATAAGCACACTACTTGATTATCCAATTCTTGGGTGGGATATGAAGGTAGTAGCTATTGAATTCGGAGTTGGAGAGAAAAAGATAAATTAGGAAGATATATTAATCCTAAGTTCTAAATTCTGTGCTAACTTTTGATTATTAATATTAATATTTTAAAATCATGTTGTTTAAACAAAGTTTCAGGTTGTTCCTCTGCCCATATTCTAATGGTAGAGGAGGTGTGTGAGGCCGAGAAAAGATGAAAACAAAGGATACAGTAAAGCAGCTTCTAAATAAAAGTTGTCTTTCCTTTCTCCTATCTTCCTAAGGGAAAGGGAAACAATGATCCTGTGACTCCCAAACTTGGAAAACTTTTGTGTTTACCATGAGAAAAAACATACTCACGATCGTATCTGGGGTAGGTCTGTTTCTATTTTGTGGCCTGTATTTCTAAAAATTTGTATAGCAGCTTCTGCTACCTTGTCATCTTCCATTCTGAGGCACTGTAACAGGGACTCATATGTCTCTGCAGAGTGGAACGAGGTAGGATGTGTGAAAGACAGAACCTAGAGGAATAGATATAACTTTATAAGTACAGACAATGGTTTTAATCCATTAAAAGAGAACTACTTTCTACTACAAATAAAATTTTAAGTTATGGGCTGCATAAGCTAGCAATACAACTAAGATTATATCTTGCAGTCTCCCTTGAAGTGAGTTGTGGCTAATGATTCCTGATATACAGCCCTTGCTATATTTTCTTCTTCACCTTAGTCTATTCTGATACTGGGAATGTGGAAAATGTGGCTCCTTTCCGTGGAGTGATACTGTGATGCGAACAAAATGCTAACACTGAGCTTTATTTCACTGGCAAAAAGATACTCTATAAGGAAATATTTTAAATGAAATCCATCACAAAAAGTTCACTCATCATAACTAAAAACAAAGAAACCATTATTGGGAACTTTTAATCGCGATTACAAACATATAAATAATTATTCCCTTTATTAAGAAATAAGTTCCAGGCTATCCTTAAGGAATTTACAGCAAGTTAGATACATGTCTACAAAGTTTACCTTCCATGAAGTAAAAACAATTTAGTTAGCATAATATAGGCAGTAAGGGCTAAAAGTAGAAAAATAAGGAGGTGGGGGGAATGGAGTATGTAAACCCTCATTAACTTATTAAATAAGCATTTTTTTTTCTTTTTTGGGGCTGCATTGGGTCTTCGTTGCTGCACGTGGGCTTTCCCCAGCTGCGGCGAGTGGGGGACACTCTTCACTGCGGTGCACGGACTTCTCACTGCGGTGGCCTCTCTTGCTGCAGAGCACGGGCTCCAGGCGTGCGGGCTTCAGCAGTTGTGGCTCACGGGCTCTAGAGCACAGGCCCAGCAGTTGTGGTGCATGGGCTCAGCCGCTCCGCAGCATGTGGGATCTTCCCGGACCAGGGCTCGAACCCGTGTCCCCTGCATTGGCAGGCGGACTCCCAACCACTGTGCCACCAGGGAAGCCCAGCATTTTTTTAATGTGTTATAAAGTGGAGAAAGTGTCTCATTTGGTAGGGTTTACGGTGATAATATTTAGTTATGAGGTTTTAATTATTCATAGAAAAATGGAGATTTAAATTTGAAAAGTTGAATCAAACAACCTATTAAAAACATTTGCCTTAAAGATGACTTTACTCTTAAAAGTATTTAAACATATTACTCCATTACTAAAAATATAAAGTCTTTCTCATGAAGAATCACAACAGTTCTTTCCATGAAATGATATTTAAGGGAATTCCCTGGCGGTCCAGTGGTTGGGACTCCATGCTCTCACTGCTGAGGGCCCAAGTTCAATCCCTGGTCGGGGAACTAAAATCTCACAAGCTGCTCAGCACGACCAAAAAGAAAAAGAAAAAAAAGATATTTAAGACCATTGCAATACAAACCCATCACTCTCTTTTCTGTCTAATGTCCATTGCACTGGTTTGTTTCTTCTCCTTTAGTTCATATGTTGTAATGATATAAATGTCTCTTAGCCTTTATTTATTTTTAATAAATTTATTTATTTTTGGCTGCACTGGGTCTTTGTTGCTGCACACGGGCTTTCTCTAGTTGCAGCGAGAGGGGGCTACTCTTTGTTGCGGTGCACAGGCTTCTCACTGCAGTGGCTTCTCTTGTTGCGGAGCTCGGGCTCTAGGCACGCAGGCTTCAGTAGTTGTGGCTCTTAGGCTCTAGACCGCAGGCTCAGTAGTTGTGGTGCACAGGCTCAATAGTTGTGGCTCGCGGGCTCTAGAGTGCAGGCTCGGTAGTTGTTGCACATGGACTTAGTTGCTCCACGGCATGTGGGATCTTCCCGGACCAGGGCTCAAACCCATGTCCTCTGCACTGGCAAGTGGATTCTTAACCACTGTGCCACCAGGGAAGCCCATGTCTCTTAGCCTTTAATTTCTTCTCCTCTTTACTCCATCTAACGAAAGCTCTATCAAGTGCTGTATCATTTTAAAAAGGAGGTTAAATGCCCTTGATGGTACCTTTCTGCCCCAATGGCACTCCACAATCTAGAACCAACCTTGTCTTCCATTACTCCCCAAAGCAATACTTTTTATCTAGTCAGACTACACTCACAACAATCCCTAAAACATGCCAAGAATTATTCTCTTTGATGATGCTGTGTTCCCCCAGATTAAATCATGTCTCTTACTAATTGTTCAATTCTCTTAATTCTTTGGCATCTATTATGTTTACCAATTGTTTAAAAAAATCCCGATCAGATAGATGATGTCTTATAGTAATTTCCTGTGAACAGTCCTATTACCCCAGATGCAGGTTACCTGAAAGATAAGACTAGATCATTTAGCACATACTGTTACAAGCATAGCAGGCACGCAAATGCTGTACGAAACAGCAAAACCCATAAAATTATTATTTTATAATGTAAAATAATTACATTATTATAATGCAGAAAACATGTTATTTTTATAAAATATGATTTCTATTACAAATTTTAATCTTTTGAATAGTTTCCAATGAAATAAAGCCTGACTCTTGCATATCCTTAAGGGGATTCAAATTATGACTGCAGAAAAGACAAACTGTTTCAAAAATACCTTAAGAAGTTCAAGTCCTGAACGAATAGCTGTATCTGGACTTACACCCTCCTCTTCATCATCTGCTGTCCCCTCTATTGATTTATTCATTAGTTTTACCAGTGCACTATTAAAGTAAGAAAATCTAAATTAGTAACACTACTATATTAGTAACTGTATCCTAATTACATTGTAGCAGACATACACAGAATCTAAACAAATTCAAATATCTTCTGGAAGAAAAAGTTATTTTGTGACTTTTTAAACTTCCCTCCCTACATAACAACAGAGCTTATTTTTAGTTTATCTGCCCCACCCATGTATAATAAGAGTAATTCTACTAAAAACCAACAAAACTAAAATAAAATGACACATGTACTGGAAATATATTTTTATAAGTATAAGCAATGTAATATTCATACCCATATATAGAGATCATTTGCAATTTTAAGAAAAACAGGAAAGATGGCAGTTGCTAAATTGACAAATGACAATGCACTCAAAGCAAAAAAACATAGCAAACACTCACATGGACAAAGGCATTAATCACTTATAATTAACACTGAATTGGTAATTCCATTCCTAGAGATTTATAACAAAGAAATTTATAACAATTCATGAGAACATCGTGCTAAATATATCCATAAACATTCATCAATTAAAAACTATTTAATTGTCCAACATTATTGAATTAGTTTTTCAAATATACCTAACCACCACAAAATGGAATATTACCTGGTCAACATGATACTATTTTAAGTAAAAACAAACATGACCTTTGTTTTTGAAACTTCAATTCTTCATCAGTAAACTGAAGAAGGATATTAAACTTTGAGGATATTAAACTATTACAGCAAATGGCCTAGTACAGGCAAATATTCAACAAATTTAGCTTTCACCCTACCCCAACACAAACCTCTTCCCCATTAGGAGTCACTCCTTATTCACCTCCACCTCCTTCAGCCCTAGGCATCCACTAATCTACTTTCTGTTGCTATATACATTTGCCTATTCTAAATATTTCATATAAATGGAACCATGTAATATGTGGTCTCTGTGAGTGACTCCTTTCATTTAGCATACTGTTCTTCAGGTTCATCCTTGTTGTAGTATGTATCAGTACTTCATTCATTTTAATTCTGAATAATGTTCCAATGTCTGCACATAAGACATTTTATTTATCCATTCATCAGCTGATGGTCCATTTGGGACATTCTATTTTTTGGCTATTATGAATAATATTGCTATAAACATTTATATACAGATTTTGTATGGGCATATATTTAGGAGTGGAACTGCAAGGTCACATGGTAACTCTATGCTTAAGTATTGGGGGAACTGTCAAACTGTTTTCACAAGCAGCTCCACCACTTTACATTCCCACTAGCAATACATGAGGGTTCCAATTTTTCTACATCCTCACCAACTCATCTTTTTGATCACAGCCATCTAGTGGGTGTAAAGTGCTGAATCATTGTGGAGATACATACATAAAACATTGCCATCTCCACAAAAACCTGCCTTATGCCTCTTCTGTGGTCAATTCCCTTTTCCTACCCTGGCAATAATAACTGATCTGCTTTCTGTCACTATAATTTTACCTTTTCTAAAGTTTTATATATTTTACATATTTTGTGTCTGAAAACTTTTATGTGACATAATGCTTTTGAGACTCCTTCATGTTTTTGCATAGAAATCAGTGTTTTGTTCCTCTCTGTTGCTGAGAAGTATTTCGTTGTACGGATATTCCACAGTTATGTTTATCCAATTACCAACTGATGGACTTCTGGGTATTTCTATTAAAGACATAAGTAAAGCTGCTAAAAGCAGTTAAGTATAGGTCTTTATGGGAAGTATGTTTTTTTTTTTTTTTAAATGATGTTTTCTTATAGGCAAATGTCTAGTATTGGGATTCCTGAGTCCTAAGGTAATGTATGTACATTTAATGTACAACAAACTGCTTTCAATATCACCAACACATGGTTAGGTAAGTTTACATACTCACCAATACTTTGTATAGTCAGTATCTTTAATTTTAGCCATTCTAGTGGGTGTGTAGTGGTACTTCTCACTCTAATTTGAATTTGCACTTCCCCAATGAGTAATAATGTTGATTGTCTTTTCTTGTGCTTATTTAATATTTGTATGTTTTATTTGATAAAGTATCTGTTCAAATTTTTTGGTCATTTTAAAATTGGTTTGTTTGTCTTATCTCCCCATCTGTGGCTTGACTTTTCTTTTTCTTAATGATGCCTTGCAGAGAGGAAAAAAATAATTAACTTTTCTCTCATTGTTTGTACTCTTTATGTCCCATCTAAAATCTTGCTCACCCTATATTTTGTTCTAGAATTGTTACCTCTGACATTATACAGTTTTAAAAAAATTATTTCCAATTTGAGAAAAATATTCTGAATTAAGCTATTAGAAGGAAATCCCATAAAACACATGAATTTATTAACACGATTACAAACGTGTTTGATAAAATTTACAAATGTATCTGACTACTTATAATAGAGTCCGTGCATGCATTTATTTAATAAGTATTTATTTTTATTTATTTATCTTTTTTTTTTGTAGTATGCGGGCCTCCCTCTGCTGCGGCCTCTCTCGTTGCGGAGCACAGGCTCCGGACGCGCAGGCTCAGCGGCCATGGTTCACGGGCCCAGCCGCTCCGCGGCACGTGGGATCCTCCCAGACCGGGGCGTGAACCCGGTTCCCCTGCATCGGCAGGCGGACGCGCAACCACTGCGCCACCAGGGAAGCCCTAATAAGTATTTATTGACTACCTACTGTGTGTGAAGTCTTAGGGTCTACCCTGGAAATACAGTGCAAAACAAGACAGGCATAATCTCTGCTTTCATTACAATGTGGGTGGGATCACCCTCATGAGTCAAAAAGCTATTTGGGTGAGACAGACCCAAATCTTGAAGCCAGAACTATATAGTCCTTCCTCTTGTGAAAGTATTCTTCCTCATTTCTAAATTAGATAAATAATATACACTCCATATACTTCACAGGGTATGATGAAGCAAAAGTCACCAATCCAAATGCATGTTCAAAACTGCTTGGGAAATTATCCATGTGTCCATTTCTCTCCTATCCTGTATAACAACTGTTAAAAATCTTTACCATTCTAACTCAGGTCTATGTTTTAAATCCTTCCACTGAGCAGACTACCTCACTGTTAACATAAAGGAGAACAATGGAGGCTTTGAGTGAAAACTGTAATTTTCCATATAATATTTTCTAACCTCCTTTAATGCCATAGGGGAAGATTTTCTTCTTCCTGTTCCATTTCTTTTGGGATGGTGCTCTATCCTAGTTCTATTCCCCTTACCCCATCTTCAACCTCTCTTCTTTCCTTTCAGCACTTTTTTTTTTTTTTTTTTTTTTTTGGGGGGTACGGGGCCCTCTCCTTTTGTGGCCTCTCCCGTTGCGGAGCACAGGCTCCGGACGCGCAGGCTCAGCGGCC
>NC_041220.1:79196857-79224377 GCF_002837175.3 Physeter macrocephalus | reverse complement strand
TTTTTGGCGGTACGCGGGCCTCTCACTGTTGTGGCCTCTCCCGTTGCGGAGCACAGGCTCCGGACGCGCAGGCTCAGCGGCCATGGCTCAGGGGCCCAGCCGCTCCGCGGCCCGTGGGATCCTCCCGGACCAGGGCACGAACCCATGTCCCCTGCATCGGCAGGCGGACCCTCAACCACTGCACCACCAGGGAAGCCCTATCCTTTTAGAACTTTTTAAAGGTATTTAAATATTCAAAATCCCTTCATTAAAAACAAGAAAAGACCCTTCTTCAACCTTACTCTCTCTTTCCATCAGTTCATTTTTCTCCTTTACTTTTTATAGCTAAACTGTCTACACTAGCTGTCCCCAAATCCCAATTTATCTCCTATAGCAGTTTAGAAGGGTGATAAGGTGTATGTATATCCCTTTGATTTTCTCAGACCTCAAGATGGCCAAGTGGGATCTAGTGGGCTCCTACTCAGCTAGGCCAGTCACCTCTAGACTTGAGCAGTTTTCTCTGCTCAAATACTGTACTTTTCTTTGTGTACCATGATGTGGTGTGGAAGGACTATCCTATGCCCTTCTCAATCCGTGGTAATCTGGATTTGTCCTTGCTAACCCAAAGAAACTATTCTGGGCATTGTAGTGGTTTTCTATTTTTTAAATTCAGTGGATATTTGAATTTACTATTTTACTCTGGGCAGTATCTGACCCCTGACCTCTTTTGACCATGCCTTCTTAAAAAACATCTTTTAATTTAATAAATTCTTTTTCTTCTGCCAGCCTTTTAATTGTTAATATTCCTCAGGATTCAGTCCTCAACCTTTCTCTTTCTAAATTTTACCCTCTCCCCAGGTTTCAATCATTATTACAATCACTACTTCATTTTCAACCACTATCTACAGACCAATAACTAACTGTAGCATGCATATGTGTATTTGTATGTACATAAGTCTGGGGGAAATATACTAAAATAAATATATTTTTAAAAGTTATATTTAGAATGATTTTCTACTATTCCCAATGCTTCCTTCCCAAATCCTTCATTATGGCTGAAGTATATGCAATTTTCTAAATAATTCTTGACTCCTTTTGCCTTTGTTCTTTTGTGTCTGCTATTTTTCTTCCTAGAACAGCTATTTGTTCCTAGAACAGCTATTAACATTCATTTAGCACTTAACTATGTGTGAGGCATTATGTTAAGTGTTCTACATACTGTATGTTATTTAAGCCTCTCAACAACTTCACTGAGTAGTAATTATTATTGTTCTTATCTTAAAGATGAGTAATTTAAATAACCTGCTCAATGACACAGGGCTAGTGGCCTGGTCTGCTCTTCTCCTGCAATCTTCACCTGGCTGATCTCTATAATTCCTACTGATCATTCACTACCCATATTATGTGCCATCTATTTCAGGAGCCTTTTCTAATAACAAACCCATTTCACACAATTCAGGTTAGGTAACTCGCCTTCTCCAATTGCCCGATGTACTTTAAAAATCACCCTCTAAAGGTATGTTCAATGAATAAACCCTCTGTTTGCAATTTATATTCCATGAAAATTTGGTTACATGGAAGGCATCTTATATGACATATATTTCTCAGTAAAATTAATAAATTAGAATTTTGCATAAAATTAGTCTCCTAGACATCCTAACCATAAGTTAGTTGGTTTTTCTGAGCCCAAACAATCATGACACTACTGAAAAAACTTGAGTTTTTGGTCTTTTAAGACTGGAGATCAAACACTAGCTTATTATAATTTACTAAAGTAATGAAACTCTGTGAGGCCTCATGGAGACAAATACCAAAGGCTTCCTGATGCCAATTATATGTCTCTTTCAAAATCAATATGCAAAGGAAAGAGTGCCTACCATTTCCTTGATTTACCCCATTAAAACCAAATGGTATAGAGCAAAGGACACTGACGTTGAAAATAATAAATCTCAGTTTAAGTTATGGTTTTTGCTATTACCCAGCTGTAAAAAACCACCTGGCCTCTCTCAGAACCTTAGCTTTCTTATTTGCAAATAAGGAAATTAAAAGATAAGGAGATCTTAGTTAAAAAAAAAAAAAGAAAACTCCACAAAAAACCCCCTACAAACATCACCATTATGAGCTTAACTGTGTACCCCCAAATTCATTATGTTGAGGTCCTAACCTCCAGTACACCTCACGATGTGACTGTACTTGGACATAGAGCCTTTAAAGAGATAATTAAGGTAAACCGAGGTCAAATGGGTGGGGCATAATCCCAAATGATTGGTGTCCTTATGTGAAGAGGAGGTTAGGACACAGACATGTGAGGAAAGCAAAGAGTTATCTCTCCATCCCATGGAGAGAGGCTTCAGAAGAAATCAAACTTGCTGATACCTTGAATCTTGGACTGCTAGCCTCCAGAATGTGAGAAAATAAATTTCTGTTGTTGAAGTCACACAGTCTGTGGTATTTTGTTATGGCAGCCCTAGCAAACTAATACAATTGGAATTTCAATACAACCAAAGTAGTGATTCACATAAGATAAAATAACTAACAGCTAGAACCAGGTCTCCTAATCCAAAGAAAAGAGAATCAATAAATGCTATTTAGTTACCCAACATAAAGATATGTAGATAATCTACGGGAAAAATGGTTAGTGCAAGGGAAAAGTATTCTCAGAAATTTACAACAGAAAATCATTAGAAGCAAGTGAAATGCATGAAATTATGGGAACAGTTAATTAAAAACAATAGCTGTCAATGTCTATTATGCTAGTCTGCTTACTTTTTGCATAGTATCACTAATTTCACATGCATCTAACAAGATGTTATACCCATATTAAAGTTAAAAATAAATTAAAAACTCAGATAAAGTAGAGCCAAAAAACTGGTAAGTAATACACATGTGTTTTGAAAGCAGATTAGTCTAATGGCAATCTTGTGCTACCTTCAAACTATTATTCTGTTTTTCACATATCTCAAGTGAACAGTAATATAATACATACTAAAGAACACTATGTGGCCATGAAAATTGTTAAGAAAACTCAAAGACTGATGATAGCCTATAGATTTAAAATTTTCTTCCTTCTCATGTTCTAGGTTTTCTTTAATGAGCACATACAAGCTAAAAATAAACACAAGAACTCTTAAAAAAAATCAAAAGTAGTGAAGAAAACCAAAGATCAAAAAATGAACTCTGGTCGTTCTTTCAACTTCAATGATATATGCTTCTGCCTTTAAAAAGGTGTACAGGAAACCTTTTTAGGTCTCCTTGGGGACCCAGAATTTAAACTTACAACACTGTAGTTTCAGATTATATTCTATTTATGAATGAATATACTTTCCTAGCTTACCTGATGGCTTCTGAATCAATGTGCACAGGTGCAATTCTTTCCAACAGAAATTTGACCATTTCTAGGAAAGGATTTGTTGGCTGCTTAGGATTTGCAAGTTTCCGGGCTATTTCTCTCTATAGAAAGGAAAAGAGTTTTTACAGTAAGTATCATCCTCTTTCACGTTTTTCAAAATAAAAATGATCACAGGCAACAAAAGCATTTAAAGATTCAAAACCATCAGATGTAAAAAAGCCCTTTTCCTGCTTTACAGCCTGACTAAAATGATATACTCATTAGGCAATCACTAGAAAACCTGGACTGTAGAGAAAAGAAAGGGGGTGACATGGTATGATTTATGCCTTTAGTCTCATATTTCTCCCATAAAATTAATACCCTGTAAACAATCTTTTTAATGCTCTACTTTTGAAAAAATTAAAATACTTTATACTTTCATGGGTTTCATTGGTTTATTTCATAGTTTGAAAAAATACTTTTATTTCAGTCAACAATTTGCCTTTTTTTTTTTTTTAAAGAGGGGAAGACTTATAAGTGTATAAAGTTTTTCAGCTCTGGAAGAACATAGTTGAGTTCAAAGACGGTGGCATTACATCAAAGAGCTCCTACAAAGAAAAGATATTATTACTGCTGGAACTTTCTAAAGAATATAAGGACTTAATATTTGTAGAGACTGAGTCCTCCAAAGACAAGGTTAAATTTACAATGTGCTGGGCACTGGGGTAAGAAATTTACTTTAATAACAAGGCTTTTAATTGACTATCTCTGATGAATAGGTGTAAAATGTTAGCTGACAAGATAAAGCACATTAAAAGTGCTTTCTGAACTATAAAGCAATAACAAATGATAGTCACTCAATTAATTTTTCTTAAAAAAAATTTTTTAAGGATATTTGTCCAAGGGGATAAAGGAAAAAAATTTCTATTGTAGTTTCAGTAACATCTTGACACAAATTAACTATAAAGGTCACATTAAATTAGATAACCATCCATATTTGTTATTAGAGTGTAAATCCAAAGGACTGAGATTCTGAAGAAAATTTATTAGTCACTAGGAGATGCTTGATTTATTTTGCAAGCTGTAATTAATCAAGCAAAATTTCAGCATTTGAGAAAATAAAAATATTTTAGGCAGTGCTTAGGCCTCATATACTTTGCTCTAAACCACAGATACACATTTAAAATCAACTTAAATACTCTACTATCTTTTGAAATCAGACTTATTTTGTGCAGGTCTCCCAGAGGCGATTTCCCCCCACTTTGTATAAAATTTAGTTGCTTTAACATAAGATAAAGTCAAGTGATTGTCTAACAACAAATATGCCACTGGAAAATTGCTAGGCAAACTATATAGTCAGTACTAAAAAATGGAAAAACTAGGCATTAGGAAAGAGTTACAGTAATACATATATAAGCATAAGAAAAATAAAGGAAATGCTAACAGGAAAAAGAATAAATCACATTTAAGCACAGTAATAGCACTATATAAAATACACCAATGCATGTAAATAATAATATTAAGGCACAGTTTTAAAAACCTGACATTTTTGTATTCCCATGTAACAATCTTACATTTAAGTAATCCTTCAAACCATATTTTATGTATGTAATATTTAGGTAATCTCTTATAACAATTATTTAAAAATAATATATGTCATAATCATAAGTGATACTGGGGATAAGCAACAAGCCAAATTAGTATGTGGCAAGTAAGCAGCAACACATAAAGTTTCCTTGTTTTCTTTACACACTCTAGAAAAAAAAAGGGGTACTCACACATACTTCCAATACACAAACAGAAACATCAGATAAAGATGTTTTACAACTGAAAAGTAGTTGAGAACTACTTCTGAGAAGTAACCATATGTAATCCTTTTAGGAAATGACAGCAGAAAGAGTAAAGAAAATTCTTTCTATATTCCTGACAATGCTTCAGAAATTTCTGATCAAATCTATGCTATCATTGCAGACTGATATTTACTAGTTACATAGTTACTAGTTACATAAGTTGTTTAGAATACTTAAGCACTCTTAAGGTATATCAAAGAAATAAGGAAATAGCCCCTATTCTCAAGCAGTTTATAATTTACTAATTTGTTATTACAAAAAAAATTTTAAAGCTTTAAAAAATGCTGCATCTATATATCTCTCTTTTTTTTTTTTTTTTTTTGCAGTACGCAGGCCTCTCACTGTTGTGGCCTCTCCCGTTGTGGAGCACAGGCTCTGGACGCACAGGCCCAGTGGCCATGGCTCACGGGCCTAGCCGCTCCGTGGCATGTGGGATCCTCCCGGACTGGGGCACAAACTCGTGTCCCCTGCATTGGCAGGGGGACTCCCAACCACTGCGCCACCAGGGAAGCCCCTCTCCTTTCTTTTCCATACATATCTGCTTTCTCATTTTGACAATAAAAAATACCTATTTGTTTAAAAAAAAAAAAAAAGTGGACTTCCCTGGCGGTGCAGTGGTTAAGAATCCACCTGTCAATGCTGGGGACACTGGTTCAATCCCTGGTCCAGGAAGATCCCACATGCCGCAGAGCAACTAAGCCTGTATGCCACAACTACTGAGCCCACGTGCCAAGAGCCCATGCTCCGCAACGAAGAGAAGCCACCGCAATGAGAAGCCCGCACACCACAACGAAGAGTTGTCCCCATGTGCCACAACTAGAGAAAGCCTGCATGTAGCAATGAACACCCAACACAGCCAAAAATAAATAAATATATTTTTTAATTAAAAAAAATTAAAAGTTAAAAAAGAAACTATTCTTTCACATACACGGCATTTCCTCTTGTATAATCTACTGCTTTCCTAGCTAATAAAAATGATTCCTGGGGGACTTCCCTGGTGGTCCAGTGGTTAAGACTCCATGCTCCTAATGCAGGGAGCCCGGGTTCGATCCCTGGCCAGATCCCACATGCCGCAACTAAGATATCCCACACGCTACAACTAAAAAAAAAAGGATCCCACATGCTGCAATGAAGATACCCGCATGCAGCAACAAAGATCCCACGTGCCAGCAGTGCAGCCAAATAAATTAAAAAATATATATTAAAAAACAAAGGCTTCTGCATTTAAAAAAAATTCTTTTTATATTTATATAAAAATATAAATATAAATATAGGATTTATATTATCAATATTTTTCTGCAGCTGGAATCAGTAAACTAGATAAAACACATCTCTCACAAGAAATAATTTCCAAAGGTTTAACTTTCATGTTAGTGACCTATTCTTTTTGATTCCTGGGCCCAATTCTAACATGGTGAACAGGGGCGGGGATGGGGGGTGTTCCCCCGCTACCAACAAGCAATTCTCTGCACACAAGCAGAGCATACTAAAATTGAATCTCTACCCCACACCCGCCCAACTCTCCCACTTCAGATGCCAGTAGCAAGCCCAGGTTTACCTGTACCTCTAACCAAATGACTATAAATCAGAGGTTCCCACAACCCCCATCCCTTCCTTGGGCTCAATTAACTTGCTAGACTGGCTCACAGAACTCAGAGAAACATTTTCTTACTACTACTAGATCACTAGTTTATTATAAAAGTATATAACTCAGGAACAGCCAGATGGAAGAAATGCATAGGACAAGGAAAGGACTCAGAGCTTCCATGCCCTCTATAAGCTTGCTACTCTCTGCAAATATCTACATGTTCACTAAACCAGAAGCTCTCTGAACTGTGTCCTTTTGGGGTTTTATGGAGGCTTCATTACATAGGCACGATTGATTAAATAAATCATAGGCCATTGGTGATTGAAGTCAATCTCCAGCCCCACTCCCCTCTGAAAAGTTCCAACCCTCTAATCATATGGTTGGCTCTGATGGCAACCAGCTCCTATTCTTAGGTGAGTTTCAAAAGTTACCTCATTAACATAACAAAAGACACCTTTGTTACTTTCATCACTTAGGAAATTTCAAGGGTTTTAGGAGCTCTGTGCCAGAAATATGGACAAACACCAAATACATACTTCTCATTAGAAATCACAATATCACACCTGTGTGTCGCTCTCATTAAACTATAGAAAAGGTTATACTGGGACTTCCCTGGTGGCACAGCAGTTTAAGAATCCACCTGCCAATACAGGGGACACCGGTTCGATCCCTGGTCCAGGAAGATCCCACATGCCATGAAGCAACTAAGCCCGTGAGCCACGATTACCGAGCCCGCATGCCCCAACTACTGAAGCCCGCATGCTCTAGGGCCCGTGTGCCACGACTACTGAGCCCGCGTGCTGCAACTACTGAAGCCTACGCACCTAGAGCCCGTGCTCCACAACAAGAGAAGCCACCGCAATGAGAAGCCCGCACACTGCAACGAAGAGTAGCCCCTGCTCGCTGCAACTAGAGAAAGCCCGTGTGCAGCAACGAAGACCCAACACAGCCAAAAAAACAAACAAAAATTACATTAAAAGAAAAGAGGAAGCATTCTATGACTGTTACTAAATAGCGTAAGTTAGCATCTCTCTCTCCTTCTGTTTTTTTCTGCTTGACCTCCTCCAGAAGATATAACTATGCTAATACACACCAACAAGGCCTGAATCTCAGATTTCTAAATATAACTGCTGGAGGCTACATATACATCATTATCTTCTCCTATCCCTAAAGTATCTCCTCTGATATCCAGTCACCCAAACTAGAAATAAAGCAGTCATGCTTCATATACTGGTCTAATTCCTACTCATCCTTTAAGATTCAACTCAGGAATGACTTATTCTAGAACAAGCTATTCCCATTTCCACCCCTGCCTGGGATGGCTGCTGTTCCTTTGTGTTACCAAAGTGCATGATTCCATCAGAATATTTAACACACTGTATTCTCTATTGAAATATTTGCCTGCCTCTGTCACCTAAACAGCAACTTCGGTGAGAGAGCATGTATAATACAATTTACTAAATTATGTAATGAATTATAATGGTATAGGCTTGACCACAGGAAAAAAAATAATTTGGACTTCTGAAGACACAATGCATATCCAAATAATCCCATAAGGAAGGTTTTTCTTTAAAGTATAGTCCGTGAACTACTCATCAGAATCACTTTGAGACTTTGCTGAAGATGGAGATTCAGGACCCCACTCTAGACCTATTTTAATAATTCTTAGTGTTTGTCACGTATACGTAACATCATAAGAATTACTATTTATTTACATCCTATAGGGCAGTGCAGGGGGCCCTCTAGTAGGCCGTACATAAATTTTAATTTTATCTTACTCGTTTAACAATCCAATGAGGTTGATAATATTTACAGGTGAAGAATATGAGGCTCAGAAATGCTGAGTAACTTATTAAAGGTCAAATTGGTAGTAAATGCTGAAATTCAAACCTAGGACTGTCTCAAATGCTAAATTAATAATATTCTTAGAAAATCTTAAAATTTGGGAACCATAGTCATAGGAAGACGCTAGAGGATAAAATAGCAAGCAGAGCTGAAGCTATGGAAAATAAGTGGTTCTCCACTAGAACCAAGGTGTGGAAACTCAAAACCTGAAGTCCAAAGAGAAAGCAAATCTATACAGCACGTATTTCAATACCATTGCTCACCTTCTCACTATACCATCATGTATACTTGCATTAATCTACAGTATGTGTCTATTCATATTCCTTGCTCAAAGTACTTTTGCTAAAATTTTTTAGGAATGGAATTGAAACAAAAGGGGAAAAAATATCAGATCTCCAGTCCTGCTAACTCTGTTACTGAGGAAAAAAGGAATGTGGATATTAAAGGATATGTATAACTAACAACAATAGCCTTTGGGGAGAAGGACAAAATGATACAGATGTTCTGGGAAACAGCAAAACTATTCTAACGGTGGTTGTTTTCCTGAGCATTTAAAGGGTATTACAAATCCTACTTTACACATGAGAACATAGAGATAAAGTTAAATAATGTGCTCAGAATACACAATGCTATGTAAACTAAGAGAGAAATTACTGTGAAACCGTTTACCAAAGAAAATGAACTAAAAAAATACGAAGAGTAGAAATTTTCCCCTCTGGAATAGAGTTCTATGAGCCATTTGGTGGCCCATTTCTTAAATATCCTCAGAATAACCTCCCCTCCAAAAAGGTGTCATTACCATGCTCTTTCCAGTGCAAGTCCAGTCCTCATCTCCACTTTCCTGCTTCCTACAATCAATTCATCCTGAGATGTTTTCCTTACAACATCTGTTTTACATATACATTTTGGATTTGGAAACTCTTAGATATTTCTGTTCTGACAAATAGTAGGAATTCATGTTAGTACCATTTCTCAAACTCAAGCTCAAGTCTTATTTTTCTCAGACCAAAAAATACCACTTGATTGTTCATTCTTAAGGTCCACATTTCTTGAACAGTACTCAGTTTGTACTGGTTCTTGCAAACAATGATGAAATGTATAAAAAGAGCACTATCGAGGGTCTGTGAGATCTGGACTCTACTTGCAGCACAGCCACTATAACCAGCTGTGAAACACTGGATGAGAAACTTCATCTCTTTAAAATTCAATCCTTACCTGTAAAATGAAGTCGTTAAACCAATTCTCTCTGCGTTTTTTTCAAGCTATTTCATTCTATGATCAATTATATTAGTAGATGCCCGGCAGGATACAGTATTCTGGAACTAGAATTCTAAATGCCGAAGAAGTAAATGAAACCTTTAAATGTTCTCAGCAAACCATCCTGTTCAGAAGTGCAAAGACCGAAGTACTCTGGGCAACTGGCACAAGCACATCCCTAGGCCCAGTGGAAGAGTCCACTGCTTCCTTCCCTAAACTGGCTTCCTCCCACCTGTTCCTGATTACTCCTCTTTTAAGATCCATGTAGAGACCCTATATCCCTACTAGACTGAAAAAAATACATACTCCACGTTCCCAGATGACTTTGTATATACATCTGTTATAGTCCTTAAACCTTATCACATATTTAAATAATTATCTTTCTAGAACAAAGTTAGACATAAATAACTGAAATGATTTTCTTTCTCTTATTCGTCTCTGTAAGCCTGGTCGCAAGCATAGTGTTTGTCACATATGTGTAATACTACAGAAATACAATTTATTTAAATCCTAAAGGGCAGTCTAGGGCCATGTATCTATATCTATATAGGATATCTGTATCTATCTCCTCAATAATCCTGTGAGGTTGTTAACATGTAGAGATGAGAAAAATGAGTCTCAAAAATACTGAACAACTCACTAAAGGTCTCACTGGTAGTAAATGGTAAAGATGAAATTAAACAGAAACTGTCCCATAAAATGCTAAATAAATGAATGGATGAATTTTTCCTTCCTGATATTGTCAACGATTGGTTTTCTATAAAATAAAGAGCCTAAGAATAAAATGAAGACAAAAGCCTAAATAGGAATTACCTTATCTATAAATGCGTATATGCTAACGTAACTGTTACTGATTTACCTACTAATACATGGGAGAAGAAAATACACACACACAACACACAAAAGCATTTAGAAAATTCTTATTTACCTAATGAATGTCTACTAAATATAAAGCATTTTATCCTGCTCAATTCCTAAGATCAATCTCCCTGGCTTAGTTCTCTAGTGTTTTTCCTGGAATTTGGCTGACGAGTGGTAAGTAAAGAGAACTAAATTGACCACAGACACACTCCTAGGTAATTCAGAGCTCACAATATTGTTAAACTCACACAAATAAAATAATCTATGTAAAGAAGGCTTTAATGAAATGTAAGTTTCTATAAGCAAAGCTAGGAGAACAAATATAAAAGTATAATTTACTAACCACACAAACATCTGCCTGTTTGCACGAACAGGTTGGACTGATTAACAACTCCAACTGAGACCGCAGTTTTTCATCATCACCGAGGACTTGGTTAAATTTCTTCACAAAATCTTGTGCTTTCCCAGGGTCAGGCAAATTCTCTATAAAATTAAAAGAGAATCAATACTACAAAAGAAAAACCAGTAAACTAAAAGCAAGCTGTCTTAAAAAATAATGCTGAGGCACCAAAAGATAATCGGTCAATCTGGCTCTTAGAAATAAAATTATTAAGAAAAGGATTATTTTTTCTTACTTAGTATTAAATTGATAGTCCCCCTGGGTAAATTATTTGATGTCTACTATATATCTATGGAGTGAATAAACATACTCACTTGCTATGGTCATCAGTTTTCCAAACATGGCAGAACAGTTAGCCTCAGACTGAAATTTAGAACAAAAACAAAAGCTGTCACATGTGCTACGAAATTTTGATAAGAAAACTATACTCAGTATTGCACATTTTTTTTAAGTTAAAAAAAATCCATCACAATATACCCACTAGAAAATGGCTTACCATATCTACACCCTATGTTGATAACAAAGAATTATGGAGTAGCAACAACTATTAAGTTAGCACAAATAGAATGAAAGGAGATGCCAGCAGGAAGTTATTTTTTTAATTTTTTTTTTTTTTTTTTTTTTTGCGGTACGCGGGCCTCTCACTGTTGTGGCCTCTCCCGTTGCGGAGCAGAGGCTCCGGACGCGCAGGCTCAGCAGCCATGACTCACAGGGCTAGCCGCTCCGCGGCATGTGCGATCTTCCCGAACTGGGGCATGAACCCGTGTCCCCTGCATCGGCAGGCGGACTCTCAACCACTGCGCCACCAGGGAAGCCCGTAAGTTATTTTAAAATTTTTAAAAGAGTATATAACTTTCATAGGAAAATTATCTTGCCAGGAGATTGAACAGAAGATAATGAAGACAATTATCATATAAAATTACTGTGAAACCATACACCAAAGAAAATTAACTAAAAATGCGGAGAGCAGGGCTTCCCTGGTGGCGCAGCGGTTGCGCGTCCGCCTGCCGATGCAGGGGAACCGGGTTCGCGCCCCGGTCTGAGAGGATCCGAGGGGCCACGGCAGAGGGGGGCCCCCATACCACAAAAAAAAAAAAAAAAAAAAAAAAAAAAAATGCGGAGAGCAGAAAAATTTTCTTTCTGAATAGAGTTCTATTAGCTATTTTGTGGCCCATTACTTAATATATCACCTCCCCTCCTACTGCCCTTTCCTCCATTACAACAAGAGTATTATTTTATTATTGAATCTGCATGGTCCCATGAACCACCTGCTTTTGTTAAAGTTTTGTTGGATCACGGTCATACCCATTCATTTATATACTATCTCTGACTGTTTCTGCACCACAAAGGCAGAGTTAAGCAGTCATGGAGACTGTATGGCTGGCAAAGCCTAAATTTTTACTATCTGGTCATTTACAAAAAAAAGTTCGACAACCCTTGCTTGGGCCACTGAGGGGTCTCTGTGTATGCTTCCCTGGCTAAGAACACTGATTCTAGCAAATATGTTTAGAAGTATATTAAGAGATTATTCAAATTTCTTTTCTCCACCTTCTAGAAAATGTTGGGCAGAATTTCTTTGTTAATTTGACTTTGGCATATTCAAAGGATTGATACCTGATTTGATACTGACTCTACAATAAAGGACCAAATCACAGAGCAAACAACATTTATGACTTCTAATATAATTTTATATTAAGGTTTAAATCTAATGATTTGATAATTGATAAACTATAACTTCTTAGTGTCTAAATACTTGATAAGCTGGAAAACACCATTTCTTTGCTCATGCTGGAAAATAAAATTTTGTTATATTCATGTGAAATGCAAATTTAGCTTGGATAACCACAGAAATTGTTTAACTGACATGTGGAAAATAAAACACATGAAATACTTTTTGCTTGCTTCATTATATATGACTACAGAAAAATTAACAATGACTAAAACTATGAATTTAAATAAAACATCATGAATCTACCGTAGGCTGCTTGTGCAAATCCAACAGTTCTCGTACATGACTTCTAAGCATGTTCTGACACTTCCACATTTCATTGAGAGCTCTGTAAATAAAGTTATAAATATGAAAAAAATACATAATATAACAATACTGGTAACTACTCAACCTTACTACTTTTCTTACACCATTCTTCTACATCTACCTAAAATTTTAAGCACCAGAAAATTTACTTATTAGGATTAACAGAGTTTAGTTTAAATTACTTAATATAAGGCTTCTTATGAGAGAAAATATTTGAGAAGTTTCTAAGGATGAACAGGATCATGCCAGGTAAACTGAAGGAACTGAGACATTCTAAGCAGAGGAAGCCAGAATGTTCTGCTACAAGAGAGATAAAATGTCATCAAAGCCCATGGCACATACAGGAAAGTGAAAATAAATTTATAGGCTTGGAGCACAGAATGTGAGTGGGGGAGCATAAGGAAGCTGGAACATACAATAGAAAAGGATCAGATCATGAAGGCCTTTTTGTGCCAGGCTAAGGGGGTATGCATGAAGTGGTGCAGACTATTTCAAAAAATGAATTTCTTAGAAATGATGTGGATTCAAAATGTTAAATTTAAATTGAGTTTCTTTATTCTAGACTCTTTTCTCTCCACGAAAGCAGATTTTCTTCTCTCACAAACCCACTCTGTAATTTCAGGTGCCCAAAAGACCTCTGGGAAATTAGTCTATCTCTGAGTACTCTTTGCCAAATATTTTGAAATATAAACAGAGATCAAGACCTTAGGCCAGGGGTTTACTACCTACAGTGAACATTATGAACCACTTTCAAATCCTTTTTTTAAATGATGGCTAATGTCTCCTAATAGGATGCACCAAGGATACGTTACTCTGTGGACTTTCTGCTGAAAATGCATAATCTTGATCCAATGATGAGAAACACTGGATGAATCCAAACTGAGAGAACATTCTACAAAATAACTGGCCTAGGCAATACTCTTCTGGAAAATGTCAAAGTCATAAAAGACAAAGACAGACTGAGGAATGGTTCCAAATTAAAAAAAGACTAGAGACATGATAATTAAACATGCAATGTGTAATCCTAGAAAGGGAAAAAAAACATCCATAAAGGACATTATTTGACGATTGAAGAAATCTGAATACACACTGGATTAGACAATATCTTATCAGTTAAATCTCCTGATTTTCATAAAGGCACTCTAGTTATATAAAAGAGTATCCTTGTTCTTAGGGAATACACACTGAAGTATTAGAGGTAAAGGGATCCAATGTCTGCAAATTACTATCAATGGATCAGAAGAAAATACATAGATAAAGTATGTGCAAATGGCAAATGATAAAGCAAATGGTCAAAAATTATGAATCTGGCTAAAGGGGTTATCACAAAGCTTTGTTTTATTCTCACAACTTTTCTGTAAATTTGAAATTATACAAAATTAAAGGCAATATATATATATGTAAATGTAATAGCTGAGGTTCTTATTCAGAAAAATCATAATTTTCTCAATGACAGGAGTTATTTAGTTTTTTAAAAGCTTTATTAAAGTGGAATGTCCACACATCCTAGGTGGCCTGGGATAGTTAAAGTTCATGCCAGTTGTCTGAACAAAATTATTACTAGTGCCTCCTTTCAATCTCAAAAATATCTCAGTTTGGACAATCAATCATATGGTTATTCTACACAGTGATCTGGACATGCTCTCCTGACAAAGAACCAGTTCTTAGCTCTTAGGCTTAGTATGGTAAAGCTCCAATAGTATGTTTCAGATCCCAGTCAACAGGTAAACAAAAGATAATTTTGACATGGGGACTTCTTTGAATCCCTGAAACCACATTACTGGCTCAGTTGCCAAATATGCCTATGTATATAGGAATATTTTTGCTTTTAACTTAACCGAACTTATATCATATAAATTTTCTCTATAAATATTTATCTGAGGTTCTTGATTCAACCAGAAGAAGCAACAACCCTATCAACAATTAAATAAGATGAAGTAATTTTATGAAATCTTCAAGAAATACTCCAATCATTTAAAAAGTAACTTACTTGACAGCATTTGGATCCAAACTAGCATATAAATAATACAAGCATTTCATTCTCTCTTCTGTTTCCAGGTTGTGGGGGACAAGATACTGAGCAAAGATTTTCTCTACCAACAGTCTACGAGGCAAACAAACAAAAAACAAAATTATTCTATTTCTTAGAAGCCACAGCCATTTCATACTTTATCCACCTCAGGCAAAGATACCATACCAATGATACTTATGTGTGAAAATCCAATGGAAAAGATCAGTATGTGATCAATGCTTTTCCTTGCAAGTATGGCTGTTTTAAAATTTAGAGCTACAGTTGCTATTTGTGGCTTTACGTTTTAACAATAAGAAACATTTGTTCTAAAAGGGTTATATATTATTCTTGAGCACAGGGTGCTAGGCTGTTCTACCTGTTCTTCTTCATCAGTCTGGAGCTATAGCAAATTACTTAACATTACACATAAAGCTATGATCTCAAGAATAATTAATTCTCAAAAAAAAAATTTCCTTTGATTAGTTTGGCTCCTTTCCCATGTTGTCATTTAGTAAAATCAGGGGGCTCTTCCTTCATCTTCCTGAAAATTCAGCTTTTCTTATGCACATTTGTCTCCTCTCCACACTCTAAATTCCTCACCAATATTAAAATATCCTTCTTGCTAAGCTTATAATTATTATTCAACATCACTGGAATAAGAAAATGTAAGGGCTCTTCATTAGTCAATGAAATACATAATCAATGATGTCAAAGTAATCAGTCTAACTCAATAAAACATTGCAAAGTATTTTGCAAAAACCGAAATCATTACTATAATCCAACAGAGAATTGTAAGTAACATTCAGAAAATGAAAACAATATTAAGTTCTCATCTCAAGAAAAGAATTTTCTAACCATGTATGGGGACGAATGTTAAACAGTCATTGTGGTGATCATTAGGCAATATATACAAATATAGAATCATTATGTCATACACTTGAAATTTAATGTAATGCTGTATGTCACTTATACCTCAATAAAAAAAATACAGTAATACCTCTACTGGTACTTACAGTGTTGTAAAAAGGAAAAAATAACTAACAGTTATTAAATAGTGCTACTTTGCCAGGCAGTGAGCTAGGGGGCATTACATTCATTATTTTATTTAATCCATACGACAATTCTGTAAGAAAGGCTTATTATTACTCCTTTTTAGATAAAATCAAGTACACCGAAGTTAAATCATCTGTGCATGGACATAGATCTAATAATGGGCAGAATGAACATTTGGTCTCTGGTCTGAGTCCAAATCTCATGCATATTTCACTATTATTATGCTAACTCACAGTCTTGGCTGGAGTCTTATTTAAACATGGTATGTCTAAATATGTAGAAAGTGGTTTCTAAACTTAGATAAACTAATTATTATGAAAAAATTAAATAGAAATATTTAAAAATTAAAAACACTTTTATATTCAACCATTTTACCAACATATTAGACTCACTTGTCATCGATGCTATTCTGATAATAGATATGCAAAAGTTTGTCCTTTATCCAGCTGACTTTCTCTGCAGCTTCCTTTCCTGCTTCACCATGAAGACAGTATTTCTTATAAAGCTGAGCCAGACCCATCATAGCTTCTTTTCTTACTCGCCACTAGAAAGTATAAAGTTTATTGGATAAGCTAGATACCAAACTTTAGTATACAAATCTGCAAAAATTACCATTTCTTCACTAGGTTGCACAATGAGATTTATGTGTGCATAGATTAGCACAATATTAATTTTCAAAAAAGGCAGACAAATCACTTAACCAACAATTCTGATTATGTTCCTACTTAGAAATCATCCAATGCAAATACTGCTAAATCACCTACCAATTTTTTATTTCCCTCAAAGCCAAGCAACAGTAAATCTTACAGAAGATTTCATTAGATTCTGTCTAAAAAAAAAATTTGGCCAAGTTTTAGAAGTGATTAAAAAATAAAAGAGAAAGCATATAATTCACTCTGCAAACAAAAGCCCTATCGTCTGGAATGTTTTGTCCTAAGTTACATCCCTTTTGATATTAACTCAGAATAGGAAGAGCAAAATTTAGTATCAAGATCTTAGAATTACAAAGTTGGAAAGCACCTTAGTGATCATCTTAAGTGAACTTCCTTACTCTGTAGATTAAAAGGGCAAATTATTTACCTAGTCACATCCTAGCCCGTGAAAGATTCTTTGGGACTTAAAGAAATTGGAATGGTTTATGAGGAGGAAAGAAAGGTGGTGAGAGGAGAGTGGACAGAAAAGTAGACTATAAAAATCTAGAGTTAGAACAACAGTACGATGTAATAATAACCACAAGTTATTTGTCTCAATAACAAATCAGAGTATACTTTGGCCTATTTTTTTTAATACATTTATTTACTTATTTTGTGGCTGCATTGGGTCTTCCTTGCTGCACGCGGGCTTTCCCTAGTTGTGGCAAGTGGGGACTACTCTTGGTTGTGGTGCGTGGGCTCAGTAGTTGTGGCTCGCAGGCTCTAGAGCGCAAGCTCAATAGTTGTGGCACACACGCTCAGTTGCTCTGCGGCATGTGGGATCTTCCCAGACCAGGGCTCGAACCCGTAACCCCTGCAATGGCAGGCAGATTCTCAACCACTGCGCCACCAGGGGAGTCCCATCTTTGGCTTATTTAAGTTAATACTTTCTTATAATTTTTTAGTATAATTTTCTCATTTGTATGCTATTTGGTAGATGAAATGAAATTCTGTTCCCATATAACAGGTAACAGATGTCTTTTGACATGTCTAACATGAAACGAAAGAATGTAAGCCGTGAAATCAAAGATTTAAGTCCTGTCCCCACATTTTATAGAAAACAAAATTCAGAAAGGCTATACTCAAGGTCATTTAATTCATTACACCAAAAACCAGTTCCTAAAATGTACAGTAGGTGTTATTCGAATTATTAGACCATATCATACAGTCTCAGTTAGCAAGAATCATTTATTCAACTCTTCCTGAAACTATAAACAAACACTGACAGAAGTAGGAGTGAACTGTTTCTAAAAGGAGGAAGTAACACAAACGGCAATACCTGAAATCTGGTTTGGGGGAGAGGGAGTAGTTAACAACTAACCAGTAGGAAGTGTCATTTCATTTAAATTAAAGCCAAGGGGAAAAAAACTCTCAGAGTTAGAATTACTGACACAGTTGAAAAAGTTAAATGGTGTCTATTTTATGTATCTGTCTCCTATGACTATTTCAAAAGAACTTAAAGAATGCATCTTGCTCCTAAGTGTCTACTGACAGATGAATGGATAAAGAAGATGTGGCACATATATACAATGGCACATTACTCAGCCATAACAAGAAACGTAACTGAGTTATTTGTAGTGAGGTGGATGGACCTAGAGTCTGTCCTACAGAGTGAAGTAAGTCAGAAAAGCAAATACCATAAGCTAACACATATATATGGAATCTAAAAAAAAAAAAAGGTTCTGTAGAACCTAGGAGCAGGACAGGAATAAAGAAGCAGACGTAGAGAATGGACTTGAGGACACGGGGAGGGGGAAGGGTAAGCTGGGACGAAGTGAGAGAGTGGCATGGACATATATATGCTACCAAATGTAAAAGAGAGCAAGTGGGAAGCAGCCACATAGCAGAGAGAGATCAGCTCAGTGCTTTGTCTCCACTTAGAGGGGTGGGATAGGGAGGATGGCGGGGAGACGCAAGACGGAGGTGATATGGGGATATATGTATACATATAGCTGATTCACTTTGTTATACAGCAGAAAGTAACACAACAATGTAAAACAATTATACGCCAATAAAGATGTTAAAAAAAAGAATGTATCTTGCTATATCTCTATAGCAAGATATTGCTTTTCTACCCTGAAATTATAGCTAAATTACATTGGTTTCAAGAGGGTAGCAGATTTTCAACTATGCTTCAAATAATATACCACACTGCAAAGGCAACCTTTGTTGAAGATGTTAATAAGTAACACATTTAATCAGCCTGCCTTGCCTGTGTATCTCTTACTCATGGTTGACACTTTCTTAGCAACTGCTACTACTGTTCTTAGTACTGCTTTTCTTTATCAACCCACGTTTTTAACTGCATCCACATGGAGGAAATTACACAAAAAGAATAGTAACTAAACATCATTTCAGCCCTCAGCTTAGCACAGCAATATGGAAACACCACTTTCATAGAAAGTATGATATTCTAAGACACTTTTGAAGAGGTAACTATAAAAGAAATAAATACTGGTGATCAATCACTATTCTTCTAAAACTCATCATGTAAGTGAAAAAGTAAAATAAAACTTTAATTTAGCTATTCTTTTTGTAAAGGTAGGCTAAAAAACCCATGCCTAAGATCTGAAAACTATAGAATCCAATGTATTCATTTGTAAAGATAATTAAAAGATACACAGGAAACATACAAGTTATTAGCTTTTTATTTGGTATTGTATTAGTTTGACTTTCACACAGAAAAACTTCAAATAGAAAATAATTTCTATTGTATTTTGCTAACAATGTAAACACAGTAAATTATAAAAGAATAAAATTCCTCAGATTTTACCCGTTTGTCCAGTGTTCTTTCTCTTACAAAACCAAGTAGCTGATCATTTACTAAGGCAAGGTCTCTTTTGGCAGCTGTTATTATAGTAACAATGACATCATGACGAATAGCTTCTTCTGGATCATGTGATCTAACTTTCAAGTATTCTGAAATAGGAGAAAAAATTAAGCTAAATGTTAGCTATAATACTCATTATGTTCAGAATGACAAAAAAAACCTAATGCTTTTAAGTTTATGTCCATACTGGAACAATGACTGTAAAATGTGGCATAAATTAAAATTATTTAATTTTTGAGGTGGCAATACCCTACATAATAACAAAATAAACTATACCACACTATTTTTACTGTAAAGTCACATCTTAATATTTTATATCAACTATTCTGGAAAAGTCAAATCAGCACCTGAAATCAAATCAGCACCTGATTTAATACAGTTTAGAATTTAAGTTAACGATACATATTAAAAGACTTAAAATATAGTAAAAATGCTTATAGCAAGTTTGCTGATAGGTATATATCCTTACATTACGCTACATAAAATAACATTCTGTGACCTCTAAAAAAAATCCTAGGGCTTCCCTGGTGGTGCAGTGGTTGGGGGTCTGCCTGCCGATGCAGGGGACGCGGGTTTGTGCCACGGTCCGGGAAGATCCCACATGCCGTGGAGCGGCTGGGCCCATGAGCCATGGCTGCGAGAGGCCACAACAGTGAGAGGCCCACGTACCGCAAAAAAAAAAAAAAAAAAAAAAAAAAATCCTAAATAACTACGATACAAAGTTATTTCCTCTTTTTTGGTAAACAATATTTTGATAGCAGTTATTTATTTGTTACAACCAAGTAAGTAGGTTTAAATGCTCTACTTCAAGTGAAGAATGAGAAATTCTAGTCTACTTCAGAAGAAATCATTTTCCCACCTTATTATGAGATATGTTACTATATTTAATTATCACACAGATATAATGATTTGTGCCCAAACTCGGAGTCATAAGGAAGAGTCTACTTCCTCAAACTATGATTTCCAGAAAATTCCAAAGCATTACAATGTGAAGATTTCAAATGTAATTTTATTGTATAAACATGAAATCCCTTACTAGTAGTCCATGACTGGTAGAGACCTGAAAGAGTGCCAGAGTGAAACCTATTCAGAAACCGAAGTTGAAGTCAAAGGCCACAACTAAAATGTATTTGTGTGATTACTCTCATATTTCAATAAACCAGCTACCTTACCTGTGAGATCCTTTGCCAAATCTGGGTGATTCATTAAACAGTGACTCGCAAATTTCACACTTTCTAATCTCACAGGAACGTGAATGTCATTGAATCTACATAGAAAAAGATTGCTAGTATTAGTTGTAAGGCAAAATAACTATTTTCAAATAAGGTATATCAACACTACGTAAATACCTATGAACAACAATAGTTACTGATTATAAGATGTGTTGGGTTATTAAAATGACAGTTAACTTGTTCTGAAGGAAGAATATAAAGTAAAAAGATACATAATTTCACAAGAATATTTTTTACAGCAGGACTTTTTCACCATGCTAAAACAAAAATGGTATAAACACATCCCCCAACCCAAACCACCTTCACTGGAGAACCAAAAACTGGAGCTTAAAATTATGCTACAAAACAAACAAAAAATAAATATTCAAAATGCACAAAATCTATTTGAAAGAAGTTAATAGGAGGAAAATACTAGAGGAATGTGAGGTAGAAAGCAAATCACATATGAGGCAGACCCAGAAATTCAAAGATAAGTACATAAAATACATGTGCCATATTGCCTCATAGCAAAGAAGTTTCATATGGCTGGGACCAACCTGTAACTGCTATTTTAGGTCTAATATATCGTAAGAACTTAATAATATGAAACTCAGTATGTAGATTTAGAACTGCATATAATAAGTTGAGAAACTCTCAAGTTTTAAATTTATTGGGCAATTTAAAAACATATTTATTAATTATGAATAATGTTATTTTATTTTATTTACTTATTTTTTACCCTTTAATCCCCCTTACCCATTTCTTTCCTCTCCCAACCCTCCTCCCCTCTGGCAACCACCTGTTTGTTCTCCTTATCTATGACTCTGTTTCTGTTTTGTTATGTTTGGTCATTTGTTTTGTTTTTTAGATTCCATATGTAAATGAAATCATACATTATTTGTCTTTCTCTGTTTGACTTATTGCACTTAGCATAATACCCTCTAGATCCATCCATGTTATCCCAAATGGCAAAATTTCATTCTTTTTTTATGGATGAGTAAAATTCCATTGTTTATGTATATACCACATCTACTTTATCCATTCATCTACTGACTGGGTACTTGGGTTGCTTCCATATCTTGGCTATTATAAATAATGCCACAATGAACATAGAGCTAGTGCATATATCTTTTCTGATTAGTGTTTTTATTTTCTTCAGATAAATAATAGTTCTATTTTTATTTTTCATCATTATTATTTTTTTTGGCCACACCGTGTGGCTTGTGGGATTTTAGTTCCCCGACCAGGGATTGAACCTGGGCCCTTGGCAGTGAGAGCACGGAACCCTAACCACTGGACTGCCAGAGAATTCCCAATAGTTCTATTTTTAAATGTTTGAGGAACCTCCATACTATTTTACATAGTGGCTGTACCAATTTACATCACCACCAACAGTACAGTTCTTTTCTCCACATTCTTGCCAACACTTGTTATTTGTTGTCTTTTTGATAACAGTCTTCCTGACAGGTGTGAGGTGACATCTCACTGTGGTTTCGATTTGCATTTCCCTGATGATTAGCGATGTTGAGCATCTTTCCATGTGTCTGTTGACATCTGTATGTCTTCTATGGAAAAATGTGTATTCAGATCCTCTGCCCATTTTTAAATCAGGTTGACTTATGTATGAGTTCTTTGTATATTTTAGATATTAACCCCTTATCACATAAATCATTTGCAAATATCTTCTCCCATTCAATAGGTGGCCTTTTCATTTTGTTGATAGTTTTCTTCGCTGTGCAAAAGCTTTTTAGTTTGATGTAGTCCTGTGTGTTTATTTTTGCTTTTGTTTCCCTTGCCTGGGAAGGGAAGACACATCCAAAAGCATACTACTAAAACCAATAAGTGTGTACTGTCTATGTTTTTTTCTAGAAGTTTAACACCTAGAAAACCTCTAGAAAAAACCAGACAGTACACACTAGCATGGATTGGACCATGATGTCTTCAGTCTCATGACTTATTTTAAAAATTTAAGACTCTGAACATTCTCAGATGTGAACTATTTATTCTAATGACATTATTTTAGCACACACCAAAAAGATTAAAACCTGTTATGTGGGTAAATAAAAGACAAAGCTTTCTTCATAAAGAATTTGTCTTACAATTTATTCTACAATAAAGACAGCAACACAGGTACTAAAGACACAAACACATATCAAAGTTTTGATATGTGTGGTTTTAATCAAGTGCGCCACATTCACTAGCCTCCAAAATATAAAAGTTAGAATCCACAGAATTGTACGTTCTCTTACCGTCCAAGAAAACACTGCCACAGAGGACGATTCTGGGTTGCCAAATCGGAATCTTTAGAACCAAACAATTTAGCTAAAAGTCGAACAACAGCTAATCGCTCTTCTCCATCATTACTCTAAGGGAAAAAAGAAAATAAATAAAGCCTGAGGTTTATTCATCAGATTAAAAAAAATAACATGAAACATTTCTGAGAAGTTACAATTTCATTATTTCTGCTTAAAATGATGAGAACTTTAAAATATCATGTTCTCTCATTTACTGTGCATAAGTTGACTTGATTCCATGTTAGATCAGGTTCTTTGCTCTTATTTCATACACTCCCAACTGTTAACTTATGCCTACTTCACTGCTTGTTTGCAATCTGTAGATGCTGTAGAAACATGAAGATAATCATTCAATTCTAACATTCCGTAAGAGTCCTAGAAAAAATTCTGTGAGGGGAAGAGCTACAAATAATTCCTGCCCTAATCCTATAATTTGATCTCCAACATAAACCCATATCAATTAAGGTTTTGATATCTGAAGTTTTAATCAAGGTTCCCCTGCTGACTGGAGCACATGATAGTGAAGAATGTCATGATTCAGGAAAACTCATTTTAATAGAAGAGCATGAATCTTAAGAGTATCTAAAAGGTCAGGTGAACTGAACACTACAAAAAAGCAAAACTTGATGCCCCCCACCGGACCAGTGAACAGGCTTCGTCCCATGCTTTGGACCTCGGGCCTCACTTCTCCTCCAGATGGACCCCAAGTGCTCCTGTCCCACTGACGGCTCCTGCAGCTGCACTGGCTCCTGCACCTGCAAAGCCTCCAGATGCACCTCCTGCAAGAAGAGCTGCTGCTCCTGCTGCCCCGTGGGCTGCGCCAAGTGTGCCCAGGGCGGAGTCTGCAAAGGGGCCTCGGACAAGTACAGCTGCTGTGCCTGATGTCGCGGAGAGCCTGCCCCGGGTGTCAAGAGAGCAACCAGGACAAACCTGCATTTTACCGTTTTTCATACAACCGGACCTGACGCTACATTCCTTTTTCTATGAAATATGTGAGTTGTAATAAAAGTTGTTGACTTTAAACAAAACAAAACTTAAAGTTATTTTTTGATAGAGGCCGATTTTCTTATCCTGAATCAATATACTCTATAAAAAATGTTCTAGTTTTCACTAGTGATGTCACGTCTTAATATAAATTAAGTTATTCTGAAACCATATGGTACATGAAACTTTTTAAAAGTCACATATTCACTAGGAAAATGAAGGCAATAATGAAAAAAGCAGTTACTAATTTTTAAAGTGTTCAAATATAATGTGTGTCTAAAGCAATACCAGCAAGTCAATAAAAAAAATATTTTATGGGAAAAGACAGAAAGTGAAAAAAGAAAAATGAAGACTACAGGATATCATCTTTTCCTTAAGAATGTCTCAACTCTCAGGGATAGGGGTTTTGTGGTTAAAATAGGCACACTTACGAAACAAAGATAAAAATGAAAATTCAAGCTTTAACACTTATAACTACAAGAATAATTTTCTTTCACAAGGTTTTTCTCAAGCAATGTGACTACAATGCAGATTAGTGCTGCCTTTTGGTAAGTAAGTCCAACTGAGTTGCCAACATGATTTATTTTTTTAAAGAAAAATCAATCTATCCCTTAAATGTCAAACACTAGAAAAACTGGAAATTTTACTTTACTTGAAGGTGACTACTTAGTAGCTTAGTGATTATTTCAAATGTGACATTTCACATCTATGTAATTTAACTACTGAAATAAAATTAAATGAAAACTCGCTCCCACCCCCTGCCTTTTTTTTTTTTAATTTTAATTTTTGGCTGCATTGGGTCTTCGTTGCTGCGCATAGGCTTTCTCTAGTTGCAGAGAGGGGAGGCTACTCTTCCTTGCGGTACACGGGCTTCTTGTTGCGGTGGCTTCTCTTGCTGCAGAGCATGAGCTCTAGGCACGCGGGCTTCAGTAGTTGTGGCTCACGGGCTCTACAGCACAGGCTTGGTAGTTGTGGCACATGGGCTTTGTTGCTCCGCGGCATGTGGGATCTTCCCGGACCAGGGCTTGAACCCATGTGCCCTCATTGGCAGGCAGACTCTCAACCACTGCGCCACCAGGGAAGCCACCCCCTGCCTTTTTGTTTGCTTATTTTCTTTCTTTTATTTTTTGGCTATTTATTTATTTATGGCTGTGTTGGGTCTTTGTTTCTGTGTGAGGGCTTTCTCTAGTGTGGCAAGCGGGGGCCACTCTTCATCGCGGTACGCGGGCCTCTCACTGTCGCGGCCTCTCTTGTTGCGGAGCCCAGGTTCCAGACGCGTAGGCTCAGTAGCTGTGGCTCACGGGCCCAGTTGCTCCGCGGCATGTGGGATCTTCCCAGACCAGGGCTCGAACCCGTGTCCCCTGCATTGGCAGGCAGATTCTCAACCACTGTGCCACCAGGGAAGCCCTCCCCCTGCCTTTTTTGATTTTTAAATATGTTCTCTGAATGAGGTTGGAATATGATGATAGTTCTGGTAATTTTTTTCTGGTGCAAAAATCATTTGATGTCTCTGATGTACAGCTGTTATTAGTAATCTATACCAAAGTGAAAATTATCTCATTAAGATATTACCTAATACATTATTTGAATACAAATATATATATATAATGTTAATTAAAATAATGGGTAAAATGAGAAATTCTGCATTAGTAATTTACCAGTGACTTTCTGAAAGAAATTCAAATGGCCACCTAGTTTTTATTTTTCTTCAACCTTAGATGAAAAAGGTAACCACTCTGTTACTGCTTCTAATTACAAAGTAATTGATTCAGAACAATTCTCTGTAAAAATTTTCTAAAACCAAAATAAAGCAATTATGACTGTTTTATAATGTTTTAAATCAGTGAATAAATGTAAATGTCTATCTCTGCCTAACATGAAAAAAGTCTTAAATATAAAATGTGGCAAATTTTCTGACTATAGCAAAGCTGCTAAGTAGCACAACTCCAAAGTATCCCTTAAAACATAAGAGATAATAGCACTCTATGGACCCACACAGTGGATAGTGTATACAGTTGCATGCAGTGGCCCAGTATAAAGCAAAATCAAACAAACTGTTATGCTGAAGCATTTTCTCAAGTATTCTTATTGTCCTCAGAGGACTGTAACCTACGACTTTTAACTATAAAAAGCTGTAGCTATATGATTCAGGGATATAACTACAGAAAATTGCCACAGCTATAAAAACTTCCTAGGCTATCTGCTTAGCACACACTGGTGACACACACTGGTGACTCCAAAGGGGGCACCCTAATTATATATAGATAGTACCTAAACTACTCTGAACCTCAGGTCTCTTCACTTGTGATGAGAAAAGTAATACTGGTACAGGCTAGGGTTATAGTCAGAAGCAAATAACACAGGTGAGAGCAGCTGCTGTAAAACTATAAAATATTCCATTATTAGTATTATTTAGACACAGTATTAGTTCAGTATAAAGTCTTTAAAAGGCGTGAATTTATCTAAGAATACAGAAAAACATAAAAAACAATGGCCTTGGGTTATATATTATATATTGTATTAAAAGAGACTACATGGTTAGAAATATTAACTGACTATGGTGCTAATATTTTTTAAAAAGGAATTATGAAATCTATAAAAAAAAATTCTTGTTCATGTACCTCTAACGTACCCCTATAAAAATATCAAATTGTATCAATGAAGAAGAGAAGGTACCAGATAAAGGAGTAATAAGGACGACTCTGGTAAAATGAAAAGCTCATAACCCATTTAAAAAGGTGCTACTACTCAGTTCCAGCCATTCTGTGTCATGTAAAAATAAGGGCCCAATGTTGCGAAATCATCTGACTTTTTTAAAAGAAGAAAATGTAAAATCTCGATTTTAAGCAAAATCTGATTTCAAAATTTATTCATTCATTCAATGTTAGCAACTTTTTTTAATAGTGTTTTTATTTTTTATTTTATTTTTTTTTTAACATCTTTATTGGAGTAAAATTGCTTTACAATGGTGTTATAGTTTCTGCTTTATAACAAAGTGAATCAGTTATACATATACATATATTCCCATATCTCTTCCCTCTTGCATCTCCCTCCCTCCCACCCTCTCTATCCCACCCCTCTAGGTGGTCACAAACCACCGAGCTGATCTCCCTGTGCCATGCGGCTGCTTCCCACTAGCTATCTATTTTACGTTTGGTAGTGTATATATGTCCATGCCACTCTCTCACTTTGTCACAGCTTACCCTTCCCCCTTCCCATATCCTCAAGTCCATTCTCTAGTAGGTCTGTGTCTTTATTCCCATCTTACCCCTAGGTTCTTCATGACTTTTTTTTTTTTCTTA
>NC_041220.1:79166271-79196665 GCF_002837175.3 Physeter macrocephalus | reverse complement strand
ATGACAGATTCTAGGTCCATCCACCTCACTAGAAATAACTCAATTTCGTTTCTTTTTATGGCTGAGTAATATTCCATTGTATATATGTGCCATATCTTCTTTATCCATTCATCCGATAATGGACACTTAGGTTGCTTCCATGTCCTGGCTATTGTAAACAGAGCTGCAATGAACATTTTTGGTACATGACTCTTTTTGAATTATGGTTTTCTCAGGGTATATGCCCAGTAGTGGGATTGCTGGGTCATATGGTAGTTCTATTTGTAGTTTTTTAAGGAACCTCCATACTGTTCTCCATAGTGGCTGTACCAATTCACATTCCCATGAGCAGGGAAAGAGTGTTCCCTTTTTAAAAAGAGAAATTCTTTGTATGTGATTTCAAAATAAAATTTAGGGACTTCCCTGGTGGTGCAGTGGATAAGAATCCGCCTGCCAATGCAGCGGACGTGGGTTCAATCCCTGGTTCAGGAAGATCCCACATGCCGCAGAGCAACTAAGCCTCTGTGCCACAACTACTGAGCCTGCAGTCTAGAGCCCACGAGCCACAACTACTGAGCCCACACACCACAACAACTGAAGCCTGCGCACCCTAGAGCCTGTGCTCTGCAACAAGAGAAGCCACCACAATGAGAAGCCCGAGCACCACAACAAAGAGTAGCTCCTGTTCGATGCAACTAGAGAAAGCCCACGTGCATAACTGAATCACTTTGCTGTACACCTGAAACTATCAACTATATGTTGATAGCTTGATCAACAAACTATCAACATTGTTAATCAACTATACTCCAATATAAAATAAAAAGTTAAAAAAATGCATACCTTAACTAAATATAAGAAGATAAACTGAACTCACACTTTATTCTTTTACAGTTAGAGAAAAACGATATATATTTTTCTCTTAAATGTTAAAGGGCTTAGAAATTATAGTCAGTCCTACCTTCAGTTTGAATTCAAGCTGCGGCATGACAGATAATAATAAATGAGGATCTATAGCAAAAAGTTCCTGAATCAGATCAAATACATGTTCTGACAAATCACTTACTGATGATCTTCCCAGCACCAGGACTTGATTGAAAAACTACAGGAGATAAACACAAAAATAAAATAGCCGTTTCATTTAAAAACTTGGATAGGCTTTTTATAAACATGTTAAAAGAAAACTATATAATTAGGCATTCCATATACAAGTGAAGGTGATGAAAAAGAACAGATGTTTAAATTACTAACATATATGATAGGACAGTCCAGCAAAACAGAAGAAATAAACCTCTAAATATCATCAAATTATGAATGTTACATGAAAGAGATAAAAAGTAATTGAGTTGTTAGCTTTCTTTCAAATTAGGATGACAATTCTAGGAATCTTAACTTTCATTAAAACAAAACAATTTAGATAGTTTATGTAATTCATTATAGAGAATTTTATAGAGAAATTTCCTTATAGTAGAGAAAATTTTTTAAAGTCTCAATCTTTTGGATTTTTATTTAAGCTTGAGGATTCTATTAGTTTAGTAATAAAGAATAATTGAAGGCAGATGATGAGTTGTTTGTTTTTTTTTAAATACTCAGAAAGTCAAAAACACTTTAACTCAGAGGACAAAGAGAAGGAAAATGTGCTGATACAAAGGCTGATAATTTAAAAGAATTCTAGGAAAAAGAAACAAAGAGAATATACTACAAAAGCACAAATTAAAAGATACCTCTACTCCTTGCCAACATACATAAACTTAGAAAAAAACATTAAATGTAAAAATGCTACAGAGGCAGCTGTATGCAACTGATTTGAGCATGTTTTTGGTAGTATCATCAAACGATATATTTCTTTTGAAAAGCAACACACATTAAGAGTTAGAAAACATTAATATTTATTACACAGACCTTGAAAAGAGTAAGGAAAATAGTTCTAACAAAATTAAAAAGTATACATACACACACAAATAAGCACAGAACACAAATTCTGAAAGGATACATGAAAATCTATTGGTGATGCCTATTTCTGAGAATTAAGAATAGGGTATTCAGGGTTTGAAGAGAGACAATTTTCACTGTATATCCTTTTGTACTACTTGAGAAAACATTTTTTTTATCATGCTTAAGTATTTAATTAGTAATATAAATAATAATAATTCATACCATTTAAATTAACAGACTCTCACTTGGGTTTTTATATATAGAAAATAATTCAACGATAGATAAATGCTACAAAGATAGTTACTAAAGATAGTTACTAAAGGAAAACACTGAAAAAATCTAAATGCGAGGCAAGAGAGAAATGATTAGGTAAATTATAAGTGAATTCAAAGGAACATTTATAGTCATTCTTATCATAAATAAAAAAATTAAAATATGGAAATATATATATAAATGAAGACAATTCAAAGTTTTATATAGTATATGAAAAAAATAGGCAGGAGTTTGAGCAAATGTTCAGTAATGAAATTGCTACATTAAGGTAGTAGAATTATAATTTCTTTTTTTTCAAATTATTGATTTTTTAGTTAAAGAACAAAAAGAAAAAGAAAAAACTTCTATTCAATAAAGTAAAAAAATAAAAATTTATTACTCTATAACAATTATTTAAGAGAGCAAACCAAAAAGGTTCAGAAGAATGGCCTAGAGACATGAAGAAGAAAATATATAGACAGATAGCCATAGATAAAGATGAAAAGAGAAAGTGAAAGAGATCAGCATATCCAGGAGATAAAAAGATAAATACAAAGGCAATAGAAGAAAGTAGGAATTGTAGACAAATTTTCATAAAATAACATCCTCCCATCTTATGCCATTTAAAAATAATGTCTATAGCTTACAAAGTTATGCTGCATTTGGTTACATTTAGACATATCAGTTTTTTATATATTTCTTATAAAAAGATGAAACTGTTTACAGGCTAAATAAGCCTTTATGTGAAAGGTTTCAATAAATTAGTACAATGGATTAAGAACTACAGAATTATGAAAAAAAATATAGGCAGAAATACATACATTGGCAATGCATGCCTCAATAGTCTGGACTGTCCTTTTCAATAGGACTTTTGCGAGGTCAAAGGACTGTTTATTTAAGTTCTGAAACACAATAAAAATATGCAAAGTTACAAATGAATTAGTGAATTTATGATCTAGATAGCAACATTAGGACACCAAAGTCTTCAAGTCTACAAAATATGAAGCAAAAAATATAACTGAACTCCATTCAAGGTTTTACCCAATATCTGCTAGTCAAGTGGTCATAAATGCAGAAGTTGCAAATAGCACAACCATGAATCATAAACTAAAATACATTAGATAATTTGCCAAAAGCCCAACCCTATATTAAGTTTAGTTTTACTAAACTCAAAATGGACCTAAGGCTTTTTGGTTTTGTTTGTTAACCAATTTGAACTGGCAATCACACCCATGTATCCTAAACAAACACACACACACACACGCACGCACGCACGCGCACACACACCCCTTTCTAACCCACTATCCTCAGTATTTCATCGTCTAATCAACGTCTGTTCTGAGCAAGAGTGGACCTGGTAAGTGCTTCAGGTAAAATTCTCAGTCAATTATGTTTTTAAAATGCTTAAATACTGTCTTCATTCCTCAAGATTCTCAATGCATGGTAACAAATTAAAGGGTGTGAGGAAGCCTGTAGAAAAGACATATATTTAATTTTTAAAAACTTACTGAAAATGGAATTCTTGTGTTGAAGAGTACCCATTAACATCTCTACACTTTGCAGTTTTAGACCAACCTGAGATTCACTGACCATCATCTCGCACCTATCCCCAAAAAAGGCAAGGATATCCTATACTCTAGGTTAGTAGTCAGCAAACTTTTTATGCAAAGAGCCAGACGGTAAATAGTTTAGGCTTTATTAGCCAGCCATATGGTCACCGCTGCAACTACACAACTCTGGCTGTTGTAGCAGGAAGCAACCACGGACAAAATGAAAACAAATTAGCATGGCTGTGTTCAAACAGAACTTTATGTGTCAGGAAGCTACGGCTTGTAGACCAAATCTGACCCAAAGCCGTAGCTTCCTGACACTTGCTCCAGGTTTTTATTCCACTGGCAAGAGGATAAGATTATCTCAAAATTAAGGCAACCTTAGAGGAAACAAATAGGTGAGGGAGATTAAGATACAAACTTCCACCTGAAAAATCTATGAGTCACAGATATGAAATGTACAGAGTGAGGAACATAAGTCAATAACTATGTAATATCTTTATATGCTGACATAGTGTAACTAGATTTAGGTGAGCATTTTGAAACGTATAGAAATATTGTGTAACAGGAATTAACATAGTATTATGCAGGTCAATTATTAAAAAAGGATCAGATTTGTAGTTATGGTGGGGGGGGGTAGGCAGAATTGGATGAAGGCATTCAAAAGGTACTTCCAGCTATGAGGTAATAGGCACTAGGGATATAATGTACAACATGATAAATCTAATTAACACTGCTGTATGTTATATATGAAACTTGTCAAGAGAGTAAATCCTAAGACTTCTTTCATCCACAAGAACAAAAGTTTTTTTCCTATTTCTTTAATTTTATATCTATGAGATGATGGATGTTCACTAAACATTTCATAATGTTTAAATTAAATGAAATAAATCATTTCATAATATAAGTCAAATCATTATGCTGTATACCTTAAACTTATACAGTGCTGTATGTCACTTATATCTCGATAAAACTGGAAGAAAAAAATTAAGGCAACCTTTCCATTTCCTAAAAAGGTATATTTCCTACTCATTAAAAATAACCTCTAATTAGAATACAAACACCAAATACACTATTCCTCAAAAAGTTTTTCCTTTCTTATTTTGCCTGACATATACTCCCCCTATGCCATACTCTCAAAATTTTGACCAATTACAGACTCATTTGAATTAAAAAAATGCAAATAATATGTAGTGAGTAAGGAGAAAAATTTATAATTGATTGCATCTTATTGTGAATAAGTATCATTAGATACATCTTCATTTAACATCTGATAATAGGTCACTGAACAGTCAGAGGAAAAGGGCAGAAGAGTAAATATCAACAGTGGGGTAGGCCTGAGTTCACCCCAGAGGGGGAGCTGCTGGGGAGCTAAGTCCTTCAGTTTCTTAGGGCGAGCTAGCAGAGAGAAACAGAAAAGGAAATGGAGAGGAATATACAGCTCTGAATCATCCTTTTCCCCTTAACATTAACCACATAGTTCCCACTTCTGGCCCAAATCTTTTTCTGAAAGTGCCTAAGAAAAATGTAGGACATAGGTTCTGAGAAGAAATACAAATTCCTACCCTCTACATCTATGTTACAAAGGAATAAATACATTTTCTTTTCCAAAACAAACAGCAACTAACCAAGACAGTCCTCCAATCCCTTGTAATTCCTAGATTAGATATGAGTGGTCAATCAATCTGGAACATTTTTAGTTTTCCAGAGAATAGGCAGCACTTAACTGAATGAAAATCTTCCACAATATAATATATTAATCAATATATCTTCTAAAGATAACAATAGCTATAAGACCAGTATGTGTTACTCTATTTTATTTGGGGCTGGAGAATGATAATGGGAATAATACATGGGATTGCAAATGGTGAAAAACAATTATTTTTCATATGTGTAGTACTACCATTAATATTAACCTTTAATATCTTCATACTATACAGACCTTATGTGCAGGAATGAGGTTAATAAGAATGGAGTCCAATAATTCTTGAGTAACTCCATCACCTTCCATGATGATAGAACTCATCAAGTCTAGCATGTGCATTTGTACCTTCTTATTGTGGCTATTGCTTTAAAAAAAGAAAGAAAAAAAGAAAAAAAAATTAGGCTTACAAAAGAAAATTAAACTTCCCAGTTTAAAACAACTATCTCAAATGTAAAAGGATTTTCACCTGATTGAGGGAACCATGCCAGTAACGGCAAAGAAACTTTCTTTCTTTACTTTCTCCCTTTGTTGATTATTAAAACAGCTACTAAGATATCATTGTAAAGTATTTTACAAAAACCTTTAAATTTAATTAAGCCCCTATATAATTAGAATTCAAAGAGTGAGTTAAATTCAACTAAACAAAAATGTCAACTTCAAAGAAAGGACATCTTTGCTTACAGGCCCCTGGATTTTAAAAGGTGATAAAATTTTAAGTAAGGAAACAAAAAAAATGTACAAGATAATGAAGGAAGGCAGTTCTTCATCCTTTTTAATCTTAATAATTCCCCCAAATAAGGCAGAACTATAAACACACAAAAAAGCCTAAGTCAACACTTCTATATCTTTGCCGCTGGACTTTTTAGTTCAATAATACTGAAAACCCAACGTCTGATATAAAATGCTTACCAGAACTTATGACTAGAAGGTTCTGAAAATGTCATCCTGCTATTTCTCAAAGAATTTCAAACGAATGAAAAATCAACAAGGTAAAAAGCCAAGAATCAGTTTCAGTCCTGCTTCCTTAGCCAGTATAGAGTCAATGTGGGCCTCCTCAATAAATATCTCTAAAACTTACCCAAAAAGACTGGCTACAAAATTGTTGTAAATTAGAAGAGCATCTAGGTTTCTCCCTCTCTGACTGCATCTTAACTAAAGACTTGACCTGTCCATTTTCACATTTATCAGAATACATATGAAAAGACAAATCAAGATAATGATATAACTTAGTTATACTACTACAGACACAGGGAAGTTTAAATTAAGACTAAACGTTGTTTCATTTATGTATTTCTTACCTATAATTAAAAAAATTAGTTTGAAATAATGTATAATACATCTGTTGGACACTTAGTTGTAAAATCAAAGATGAAAAAATTTATAAAGTTGGTAGAAAAACTGTCCCATCGTTAGATACACAGTTTTCTACAGCGTAGAAAGATACCCCTTTCAGAAAGATACCCCTTTTGCATATACTCTCTTAAATATCTTGTTTACTATAGGCCAAGATTGTGAAAGATCAATTATATAGTGGGATGTGTGTGTGTGTGGTAGGGGGTGAAGAAGAACAGATATCAGCTTGATGCAAAAGAATGAAGAGAGTATATAGCTCTCAGATCCATATGCACTTGAGGATAGGAAAGGAGTGAAGGAAAGAGAAATGAAAAATGGACTTAAAAATTATTTCCACAAGTTCTAGTCCAAGTTTCAATAATAGGGGTAAGATTCTCTCCTACTTGAACAACTAAAAAACTGGACAAAATATAAGAAATAACAGTTTTCAGATATCAGACATTATACACATGCTGCTGAAAGAAGGGAACAATTTTCCCAGCTTACTCTTCCTACTTGGTAAAGTTTCCAGGCTTCAGTGTGGGAAGAGAAGATCCTAGCAGAGCCTAATGGTTTTCCTGAGTCTGGGGAGACTATAGCTTGCAGGGCAGAATACCAAAGGGGAGAGAGCTACTCAGAGAGCAAGCTCACAGAGGGTACCCCCCCATCCCTGAGTCTTCAGGTGCTTAGTGATTAGCACATGCAGGTGAGGAAATTTCTTGAGTTTGGGGAAGGTACCACCTGAAAGGAGTAGAGGGAATAATTCCCAGAATTCACACAGGTCTTAACAATGTGCGTGTTCCAACTACAGTGGAAACTCTTATAACTCACAGGGCATCTAATAGAGTAATCAGAAGGGTAAACCCACATATCCAAGCAGCTCTATGAGCTCCATCCACAATGGGACATCACAATCAAATTGTTTAAAACAAGTAATACAGAGAAAATCTCAGGTGGGTAGAGAAAAAGAAGATACATTATTTACAAAGGAACAAAGATTTAAAATGACAAAACTTATCATTAGAAACAATGCAAGCCAGAAAAAGATGCAGGAAACATCTTTAACAGTACTGAAAGAGAAAAAAAAAAGTCTATTAACCTGAAATTCATACCATGAAAATAACTTTCAAAACTGAAGGTGGGGGCTTCCCTGGTGGTGCAGTGGTTGAGAGTCCGCCTGCCGATGCAGGGGACACGGGTTCGTGCCCCAGTTCGGGAAGATCCCACATGCCGCAGAGCGGCTGGGCCCGTGAGTCATGGCCACTGGGCCTGTGCGTCCGGAGCCTGTGCTCCGCAACGGGAGAGGCCACAGTGGTGAGAGGCCCGCGTACCGCAAAAAAAAAAGAAGGGGAATAAAGACTTTTTCAGACATATAAAAACTGAAAGAATTCTATCAACAGTAGCCCTGAACTATAGGAAATGTTAAAGGAAGTCCTTCAGAGTAAAGTAAAATAATACCAGATGGAAATCTGCATATACGCGAAGGAATGAAGAATACCAGATATATGGTAAATGTGTCAGTAAATACAAATCAATAAACTCCTCTATCAAAAGGCAAGTCCTTTATTTACTGATACCTCATTGTGAATTCTTTCAATTAGATAATTAGGTCAACAATAAACTTAGATCTTCAGAGTCAGTAAAGAAAAATATTGACAGGATTGTATGTAAAAGTAATAGAGGAAAGAAGTATAACTGCACAGTGGGAAGCGGACTTAAGTGGATAACCAAGGTCACGAAATGGGCAGAATGACAAGTCAGGCATTTTTTTTTTCACTTTGTTGGTTATTTTAATATTAAAAGAAAAAACTGCAAATATATGGTAGAATGCAAACGATGGCCACAAACTGTTGCCATCTCTGTATGCACAAGCCTTTAAAATGCTGCTCCGGGCTTCCCTGGTGGCGCAGCGCGTCCGCCTGCCGATGCAGGGGAACCGGGTTCGCGCCCCGGTCTCGGAGGATCCCACATGCCGCGGAGCGGCTGGGCCCGTGAGCCATGGCTGCTGGGCCTGCGCGTCCGGAGCCTGTGCTCCGCAACGGGAGAGGCCACAACAGAGGGAGGCCCGCATACCATAAAATGCTGCTCCATCCAACAAAATATGGAGTCTATCTAACCAACCTTTGAATCTGGGCTTGCCTATGTACCTTGCTTGGCCAATGAAATATAAGTAAACATGAAGTGTGCAGAGGTCTTAAAAAGTGCTTGTGTGGTGGAGTGTGCCCTTCTTGCTACATTTGAAACCCAGTAAGCATAAGAAGAGGTCTGAACTAGCCTGCTGGATGATGAGAGAGTGATACGTGACCCAGTTGTCCTATTACCTCAGCCAACTGCCAGATGTCCTGCTAACTGACTGCAAATACAGGAGCAAGTCCAGCCCAGAGAGAAAGAACTGACAAGCAGAATCATGAGCAAAATGAAATGGAATCTGTTTTAAACTACCAAGTTGTGGGTTACTTTGTTATGCAGCAAAAGCTAAGTAACACAAAGGTAAAGTTTATACATTTTATCTTTTATTTAAGGGCCTTCAGTTAGTTGCCACAGGAAGCTTTTTCTCATGCAGTTTTTTAATAAGCTTCTATCACTAGACCAGGTTGGTCCAGTCCTTTCCTGTTTATTCCAGGTTAATTCTCTTCCTACCATTCTATCTAAGGAAAAGAAAAACATGTTAAAGTATTCATAAGAAATCTACAGAAAACTTTAGAAATGTGCTGTCCAATACAGAAGCTGTTATCCAACAGCCATTTGGCTATTGAAGATAAAGTCTGAATAGAGCCTTATGTTGAAATAATAATGCTTTTGGATAACGTGAAATAAAGTATATTATTTAAATAAATTTCACTTGTTTCTTTTTACCTTTCTTAATGTGGCTACTAGAAAATTTAAAATATATTTGACATTTATTATGTCTGCATATAATGTAATGTTGCAGAACACATCTCATAACAATGCTTGGTTTACTACACACACACACACACACACACAGCCAGAATGAAACACTGGATTGAAATCAGTTTTGGCTCTCCCGTTCAGCAATTTGTGCCCCGGCAAGCCACCAAACTCCTCTGTACATGAATGTCCCGATTTCTATAAGGAAAGAGCAATGCTTATGATTTTTTTTAGTTGTTAAATGAGACGATATCAAAGTCAGTATACTTAACCACTGAGCTATTATGCCTCCCAGCACTCACTAATGATACTTACAATACTTAAAATTTTCACCTCATAATTTAGTACTTCATTATATAATATAAGGTCTCATACCGCTTGCTTTACAAGAGTCAACCTATACAATTGATACCATAATTTAAAATGGTAATATAAGGACAAAGGCAGGTTTCAGACAACAGAATTTTTAATTTTCCTTTTTATGTTAACTCTTCTAAGGAAAACATTTCCTTTTAACTAAAAGATCTTAGTGTAAATGCACAGTACATGATACTTCAATACACAGAGCAAGAAAAAGAGACAAACAGAGATGCTTAAAAAATAACTTACTTGATCACTGAGAAGAGAGTCCTAAAAAGCTGAATAAAAATTTCATTGCAATCTTCCAATTCAAAGCAGATGTTATATGATTTAACCCAAGCTAAATTCTTAAATAAATAAATAAATAAAATTATTTACGCATACATAAAAGTTACACAAAAGCAAGCTCATTAATAAAATTTAATTTTTAGAATTATAAATCTATAGTAAAGCTTATAATGGCCCAACATATAAAATTACAATTGTTTAAACAGTCGTACTCTGATCTTTAAAAAGACGTATGTGCTGGCATTAACCTTCTCTAATTGAAAAATACTAAACTGTCAGAGGCTAGTAACACATATATACATACAAAATATAAGGTGCAGTGAAAATTAATTCAACTTAATCTTTTTGGGGATTAGAAAAGAATAAAAACAGAAATATAAAAATAAAGTTTCAAATAACATATCAGCTTTGCCAGTGGAATATGCTTTATCTTTTCAGGATATGAGGAGCAAAAAAAAAAAAAAAAAGACTGAAACTGACATTTTCTTAAGTGGGCTTCATATAAAACAAACAAAAAGATTCATTTTATATTATAAAGTTACTATAAAGAATTTTCTACAATATGAAATAGTGTGATATTTATTAAATAAAATTTGTTTACCTCTAATAAATAAAAGTATCTATTAAACTGCGGGCTCTTTGTATCCTCCAAACCCTTTAATTGTCTGGTAATAAACAAAAATATGTCCTGTTTTAAAAAATGATAAAACATATTAATTTAGATACAAATACTTATCACTTTCACAATACAATAATAGTCTGTAATATATATTCTCCATTATAGACAATAAAAGAAAATTCTCCTTGAGCCAATGACTTGGGACTGGCCTAGTCCATTACTTAAAATATCTGGAAAACAGCAAGTCACTTAAAATTACACTATTTAGAAGCAAAAATAAAGATTATTACTGCCACAAATCTTTAGCCTTTCTCATTCTGAGAGGACCATAGGTTCTATATCTTGCTACCCTTCTAGTGCAGAACTTCCACTTTATTCACTATCTTCATCTTGTATTATGGCAGTTATCTTCAGTTTAAGTACCTGGACATGAGACTTCCATTATAATTTCCTAAATTAAACAGTAATTTTCAGTACCTAGTTTTGAATTTGATGAGTGACTACAAAGTTGTGTGGAACAAAAGCAATAATAGACTGGTCCAAGGGTTGTACTTTCCACAACAATAGTGCTCCATTTCTTAATAAGCTTTCTTTAGAAGTTTTAACCCCAAATAGTATCAATATGGAACAAACTGATTTTAGGACAATTTAAAAGAAAGCAATCCAAAGGATTAAAGTATAAAAGTATTCAAAATATGAAATCAGCTCAAGAGATCAACTCAAAAGAGGAGTTCCTCAAATATTTCAAACAAAGGCAGAACCATCAAGATGAGCATACAGTTTTGCATATAATATAACTTGCAGGGGAAAACAGTCATTTGAATGTGTAAATTATATAGTTGTTTTAAAAAGTGTCATTCATCCACCATCCCTTCAATTCAGCCATCTGGGCTTTGATATGGATATTCCTGAAGGTTAGATATGAGCAGACAGGGGCTAGTTTTGATCCATACCTTTTAATGCCACATAAAAATACCAATCATTTTTGTGGATACTCAATATTAATTGAATGAATAATTAATTAGTTTTAGAACTTATGATATAATCTTCTTACGGTCACAGGATGATTAAAATGAAACCTATGTTCCTAAGGGTAGTAAGCTAAACTATAAAAGTAAACCAGTTTTGTAATGATTGTATTTACCTTAAGTTTATCGTGGGAAGTATATGGAGCTTCTGGGGCATAGATTCTAAAGATGTCAGCCAAACAGCATGCTACAAGGAGACGCACATCTTTATTGGGATTCCTGAGAAAAAATTCAGATGCTAGATGCAGGGCTAGTGGGAGATACTGCTGTTTTTCATCTTCTGAATCCTGATCCATATCCATAAAAGTTTTGACTACCATCTGCAAAAATATATAGAAGAAAAATATAATCAACTCTTGATATTTAGAAACCAGTGGCATATATATATTTAATCATCTCCATTACAACACAGACTAGCAATCAGTTACCATCAGAAGATTCACAATCAATTTTTGTACATCTTCATTTAAGAATTCGAGTAAAGATTACAAGCGTGAACAAATACCAACTTTTGGATTACTGATAGATACATTATCTGCATTTGTACGAGGTTCATGAAGAACTAAAGACTCTCGTTATTAATATTATATCTAGCCCAGGTAAAAAGTTCATAGCTTCATATGGATAAGCAAATCATTTGATATTTTGCAACCTTATCAATTATGTTTCTTGTACATTTTATCATCAAAGCTGCCTTGATTTAGGCTCCTTAAAACTATTTCATTTCACACTTTAATGGGTTTTGCAATTCACAACAGAAAGCCATGTTTAAATATTTTTATGTAGGGCTTCCCTGGTGGCGCAGTGGTTGAGAGTCCGCCTGCCAATGCAGGGGACACGGGTTCGTGCCCCGGTCTGGGAGGATCCCACATGCCGCGGAGCAGCTGGGCCCCTGAGCCATGGCCGCTGAGCCTGCGCGTCCGGAGCTGCCTGTGCTCCGCAACGAGAGAGGCCACAACGGTGAGAGGCCCGCGTACCGCAAAAAAAAAAAAAAAATTTTATGTAGTTGTACTTCTGATTAAAAGCCTTAATTATAAAATAACCTCTGTTCTTATTTATGGTTACAAAATTAACAAATGCACATTTCAGAATCACTCTAAAAGGCAAAAAAAGTATAATGAAAAAAATCCATAATTTCTCAACCCCAGAAAATAACCACTATTTACATTTTTGTGTATTTTATGCTGGTCTGTTTTCTCTGTAAAGATGCAAATAACCATATAGTCATTCCTTATTCATTTATCCAATCATGATTATTTCCTCATGCCATGAAAATTCTTCTTTAAATAAATCAGACTTCACCTAACCAGTCACCATTCTCAAATATTGAAGGTGTACTTCTATTTCTATTTTGACAAGACTCTTTATCGTTGAGTAAGTGCTGGGTGTTTTCAAATACTTTTTTCTGTGTCTACTGAAGTGATATTTTCCGCCTAATTCTGTTACGAGAGTAAATCCCACTGACTGGTTTTCTAATTATAATCCAATTTTAATGTATAACATACACTGTCCTAAAATATAGACAGGTATAGTATGAATGACCTAACCTGGAAAAAACAACACAGATGAGGATGACTGTAAATCACTACTCCTTATGAGCCTAAATACAAACATCAGGAATGGCATCTTAAAGAACTGAATTCGGTGATTTTGTTATAAATGGCTTTGTGCTCATACAGAGCTTGGGGGTGGGGAAGGAGGAAGGGAACAGTAAAAGTGGAAACAGTCAACATGTGGAGAATACAGGAGCTCTCTACTATTCTTGCAACTTTTCCAAGTCAGAAATTATATCAAAAGAAAAAGTCAAAATTAAAAAAGAACACATTTACCACATGATATGGGACAAACATACATATATTAATAGTTGAAATGAAAGCTCACCAAATAAGACTTGTCTTTTAAAAACAATTTTAACAAATAATGTTAAATATTAATTGGGGGTGGGGAAGATGTATTATTCTTTTTCTGATTTTAAAAGAACATATTTATCTGTGCATCACTAGTTTGATATAGAGATGTTAATAATATGGAAATAAAATCACATTTATAAAGTATTCTAATTCTACTTTAAAACCTTTTAAATCAGAAATGCATATGGCATAGTGATTTACAGTCATCCACATCTGTGTTGTTTTTCCCAGGTTAAGCCATTCATATTATACTTGTCTATATTTTATGACAATGTGTGTGGTACATTCCGTTCTGAAAGTTTTGAATCCTAGCGAATTCCCAAGGGCCAGATGTTCTTTTTAAAATTATTATTTCTTATTACACTATTATTACTTCATCCAGAGCTTTATTTCTTTTAACATGCTTTGAAATATTTATGTTTATTCCACTTGATTTTAACATTAACATATAGCTGAGAAAAATGTTTTCCTGTTTTAGAAGTCATTTGTTTCTTTCACCTAACTCTTGTCAGGAAAAGAATTTTTATCTGTTTTGTTAACAGCTGTATCCTCAATGACTAGAACACGACTGGCACATAGTAAGCATGCAAACTTTTTTTTGAAAGAACATTAAAACTCATGACCCGGAGAAAACCACAATTTGAAAAGATACATGCACCCCAATGTTTACTGCAGCACTGTTTACAATAGCCAGGACATGGAAGCAACCTAAATGCCATTGACAGAGGAATGGATAAAGAAATGTGGTACATATATACAATGGAATAATACTCAGCCACAAAAAAAGAATAAAATAATACCATTTGCAGGAACACAGATGGACCGAGACTGTCATACTGAGTGAAGTAAGTCAGATGGAGAAAGACAAATATCATATGATTATCACTTATATGTGGAATCTAAAAAAATGGTACAAATGAACTTATCTACAAAACAGAAATAGAGTCACAGATGTAGAAAACAATCTTATAGTTACCAGGGGGGAAAGGCGGAGAACAATAAATTGGGAGATTGGGATTGACATATACACACTATTATATATAAAATAGATAACTAATAAGGACCTACTGCGTAGCACAAGGAACTCTACTCAATACTCTGTAATGACCTATATGGGAACAGAATCTAAAAAAAGAGTGGATCTATGTATATGTGTAACTGATTCACTTTGCTATAGAACAGAAACTAACAACACTGTAAATCAACTATACTCCAACTAAAAAAAAAAACAAAGCAACAAAGTAAAATGTTAAGATTTGATAAAGGTGAGTGGTAGGTATATAAATGTTTGCCTTATTATTCCCTATGAATGTCTGAAATATTACAAAATTATAAGGAGGCAATTTGATTAGGTAAAACAAACTTTTGTTTTTAAGGTTTGGGGTGCAAGTTTCCAATATGACTTGAGCTACTTGGGAGATTTTCCAGAACAGCTGTTTCAACCATGTTCCAACTTTGAGGTTCCTAGTAGCCCTGGTAGAGGCAACAAGAGAAGACAGCCAAAAGGAGTGGTGTGACGGGCACATGCCCAGGGTCTCTCAGTTGCTTGCCTTTGAGCAGCTGGCTTTTCATTAGCTTTATATATTGACCTTCTGTATTTGGGCGGTAAAATATCCTAAGACTAAAATAAGTTTGTAAACCATTACTACCCCTCATAAAAGCTAGGAAGCTTTGCGGGGGTGGGGGGAGGATTGGGAGTTTGGGATTAGCAGATGCAAACTAGTTTATATAGAATGGATCAACAAGGTCCTACTGTATAGCACAGGGTGCTATATTCAATATCCTGTGATAAACCACAATGGAAAAGAATATGAAAAAGTATATGTATAAATGAATCACTTTGCTGTACAGCAGAAATTAACACAACACTGTAAATCAACTATACTTCAATAAAAATTTTTTAAAATTCATGAAATGCCTTTTTAACATCTACTCTGATAATATATATTATGTATATTTTAAAAAATATGATCCATATGTCCCTACCATTCTGGCAAAAAACTTCATCAGTTCTAGACACTCAATCAGTATATTATGTCTGTTGCTCGAAATCTGTTTAGAATTTTTAAATAAATACAGTCTAAACATAGGTCTATAGCAGGGGTCACAACTCAAGAGGAGGGAAATGGAAATAACCACTTGGGAGAAATGGAGAGCACATGTCCCATCCAAAGACAAGAGCTGGTTTCAGCTAACTGTTGCCAGGTGAGAATGCAGACCTAGTACTGCAAAATCATTCAGCTGACACAATAAAACATTAAGTGAAATCATCTGACTTGAGAATTTCAGCAACTCCAAAAAGTTCGTACCATTGCGAGGGACAAGCAAAACATGTCTATGTGGTCCTCAAATCAACAATTTGCAAATTGTTAGAAATATTTCAAAGGAAAAATGTCAGCACAGTCAACTTTTCAGGTAGACAAATTATTCTGAAAAGCTGTTTTGCCATTTCTTTTATACTTAGTTTTCTTTAATTAGGTATAAAAGATTATGAAGAAAATATTCAATAAACTGAACATCACTAAAATCCAGAGAGCCTTCAAAATGTTAATGAGGATCTTTATAGCACATACTCCTAAACCATACCACAGAAAATATCAATAACATTTTCCATGCCCAAAAGTAATGGTAAAGACAGACCACTTTAGAACCTACCAAAAAAAATTAATTCCCAGTGGGAAAAAAATCAAAATTTGAAAGGGACATCTAAGAAATTTTTTAAAAATTAAGAGGAGGACTTCCCTGGTGGCCCAGTGGTTAAGAATCCGTCTGCCAATGCAGGGGTCACAGGTTCTTTCCCTGGTCCGGGAAGATCCCACATGCTGCGGAGCAACTAAGCCCGTGCACCACAACTACCGAGCCTGACCTGTAGAGTCCACGAGCCACAACTACTGAGCCCGTGTGCCACAACTACTGAAGCCCGCACCCCTAGAGCCCACGGTCCACAACAAGAGAAGCCACTGCAATGAGAAGCCCGTGCACCACAAGGAAGAGTAGCCCCCGCTAGCCGCAACTTGAGAAAGCCCACGCACAGCAGCAAAGACCCAACGCAGACAAAAATAAATAAATAAATTCATAATAAGAGGGACTTCCCTGGTAGTGCATTGGTTAAGAATCTGCCTGCCAACGCAGGGTACACAGGTTCCAGCCCTGGTCTAGGAAGATCCCACATGCCGCGGAACAGCTAAGCCCGTGTGCCAAAACTACTGAGCCCACGAGCCACAATTACTGAAGCCCATGCGCCTAGAGCCCCTGCTCTGCAACAAGAGAAGCCACCACAATGAGAAGCCCATGCACCACAAGGAAGAGGAGCTCCCGCTTGCTGCAACTAGAGAAAGCCTGCACGCAGCAATGAAGACCCAACGCAGCAAAAAAAAAATTAAGAGTATCTTTAGGATCTTGAGCAGGAAGGATTTATTACATCAAGACACAAAAAGCACCAGCTATGGACTGATTCTTTCCATAAATTAAAGTTAATGTGCATTCATCAAAAATATCACTAGTTTTCAAAAAGACATGCCACTTAATGAAAGTAGATACTTGTGACACGCATAACCAACAAAGAACCTATCTAAATAGATGTAAAGAACTCCTACAATTCAATAAGGAAGAGAAAACCCAATTGTAAAATGGACAAATGACTTGCTAGACTAAACACTTTTTGAAAGAAACCCAAATAGTCAAAAAAATGGGGGACTAAATCCCATTGGTGGCCAAGGACATGCAAAGGAAAACAATGGTAAGAGAACTGACATTTTAATAATACTGAGTTCTCTGTTCCACAAATATGGTACATGTCTCCACTGATTTAGATTTTACTCTCCCAGATTGACTGAATATTGGGACTATCACTGCATCTTTCTGGAAGGATACTCTCTATGTTGCCACACACTGTACACTTCCATCACAATGCTTATCTCACTGTGCTTTCTGCTTTCCTACTTATTGTCTCTGCTAGGGCTATGGCTGCACCCTGTTTATACCTTCGGCACAAAGACTTTGGTTTGACATATACTCAATAAAAGTTTGTTGAGTGGAAAAAAATGTCTTCCAGCATTTATTATGTAGTTTTCAGTGTACTGGTCTTGTATATTTTGTTATTTCCAACTATTTATTTACCTTTTTGGATGCTACTGCAAATTTTAAAAACTTTGCATTTTCCAACTGCTGGTTCCTATTACACAGATGCAGTCAATTTTTGCATACTGAGCCTTTCACACTGCTACACAGCTTTACTGGTTCTAGTAGCTTGTTTATGCATTTCTCAGGATTTTCTATAAATGCAATATCATTAACAAATAAGGACAGTTTAATTTTATCTTCTCTAATCTGTATGCCTTTTATTTCTTTTCCTTATCGTGCTATCAAAACCACGATATTGAACAAAAGTGAGAGCAGACATTTTTGCCTCTTCTGAGATCTTACAAAGTATTCAGTCTTTCACCATTACATATTAAGTTAATGGGTTTCTGTAGATGCCTTTTTATCAGGTTGAGAAAGTTTTACCTTCTATTCCTCAGGTGCTGTTAGTTTTTATGAAGAATGTGTTGGATTTTTTTTCAGATACTTTTCCCACATCTCTAGGGATGATAACATGTTTTTCCCAATTTACACTAGTGTTAATATGTGGAAATAAATTGATTAATTTTCAAATATTAAACCAAATTTGCACTCCTGGAATAAACCTGACATGGTGATCATTGGGGGTGCATTGTGTTTTGCATGTGTGCGGTTTTTATTTTTTTTTCGTTTTTCCTATTTTTGGTTGGTTTGGTTTGGCTGGCTGGATCTACCCTGCTAATATTTTGTTGTTCATTTAGGTTCTTGGTCTGCAGATTTCTTTTCTTTTAATATGTTTTGCTTTGGTATCAAGGTAATATTGGCCATATAAAGTGAGCTGGAAGTGTTCACTCTTCCTGTTCGCTTAGTTTGTGTCGGACTAGTATGCTTTTCTCCTTAAGTGTTTAATAGAATTCATCAATGAAGTCATCCGGGTCTTTATTTGTGGGAAAGTTTTTAGTTGCAAATCTAGTTTCTAAAATCAGTATAAAGGGACTTCCCTGGTGGTGCAGTGGTTAAGAATCTGCCTGCCAATGCAGGGGACATAGGTTCGAGCCCTGGTCCGGGAAGATCCCACATGCCACGGAGCAACTAAGCCCATGCACCACAGCTACTAAGCCTGTGTTCTAGAGCCCTTGAGCCACAAATACTGAGCCCACGTGCCACAACTACTGAAGCCCGCGCGCCCAGAGCCTGTGCTCCACAACAAGAGAAGCCACCGCAGTGAGAAGCCAGCACACCGCAATGAATAGCCCCTGCTCGCCACAACTAGAGAAAGCCCGTGCGCAGCAACGAATAACCAATGCAGCCAAAAATAAATCAATAAAATTTAAAAAATAAAATAAGATAAAACCAGTATAAGGTGGGACTTCCCTGGCAGTCCAATGGTTAAGACTTTGCTCTTCCACTGCAGGGGGCACAGGTTCCATCCCTGGTTGGGGAACTAAGATCTCTCATGCTGTGTGGAGCGTCAAAAAACAAAAACAAAAACAAAAACTGTACCCTGAGTGCCTAGCCCTTTGCCTAGCATAGAGTAGCTCCTAAGTGAATATTTCTTGACCTTGAGCAGGAGTGATAATCACAACATCTGCCAAAAGCTAAGTGACCAGTTATCACCTGCAATGTATAATAGTTAAAATCAGTATAAAGCTATCAGGTTTTCTATTTCATCTTAAGTCAGTTTTGGTAATTTGCATTTTTCCAGAAATATATCTATTTCATTTAGGATACTGAATTTACCAGCATTAACTTGCTTATAATATGCCTTTATTACCCTTTTAATGTCTATAAAATCTACACTGATGTCTCTTTTTTCACTGATACTGCTAATTATTGTCTTCTTTCTCTTTTTACTTTTCCCCCCCTTGCCCCACCTTTTTTTTCTTGGTTGTTCTAATGTAGTGGTCTCAAGGAGGAGTGAATTTGCCACACACCTCCAGGGGATATCTGCCAATGTCTGGAGACATATTTAGTTTTCACAACTGGGAAAAGGGGTTCTATGGCATCTAGGGGGTAGAGACCAGGGATAAGACAGCTCCCCACAATTATCAGGCTGCAAAAGTCAACAAAGCCAAGGTGGAGAAACCTGATCTAACAGCAGTTTTGCCAATTTTATTATCTTTTCAAAGAACCATATTTGGCATTATAAGTTTTGTCTACTGTCTGCATATTTTCTATTTGATTCCCATTCTTGGGCCCTCTCACTGTTGTGGCCTCTCCCGCTGTGGAGCACAGGCCCCGGACGCGCCGGCTCAGCGGCCATGGCTCACGGGCCTAGCCGCTCCGCGGCATGTGGGATCTTCCCAGACGGGGGCACGAACCCGTGTCCCCTGCATCGGCAGGCGGACTCTCAACCACTGCGCCACCAGGGAAGCCCTGATTCCCATTCTTACCTTTACTATGTCCTGCTTTCTACTGGGTTGGCCCAAAAGTTCCTTCGGTTTTAAAAGTAAAAATAAAAAGACATTTTTCATTTTCACCAAGAAGTTTATTGAACAACGTATTCACCCTTTTGTTCCACTACCTTCTGCCATTTTTCAGGCAACTTCATAATTCCATCTTCCCAAAACGTTTAGTCTTTTTGAGCAAAGAACTGTTCCAGGTGCCTTTTACAGTCTTCCAGGGAATTGAAATTTTTTCCATTAAGAGAATTTTGTAAAGACCAAAATAAATGGAAATCCAAAGGTGCAATGTCTGGTGAATACGGCAGATGAATCAGAACTTCCCAGCCAAGCTGTAACAGTTTTTGCCTGGTCATCAAAGAAACACAGTCTTGTGTTATCCTGATGGAAGATTATGCCTTTTCTGTTGACTAATTCTGGATGCTTTTCGTCAAATGCTGCTTTCAGTTGGTCTAATCTGGAGCAGTACTTGTTGGAATTAATCATTTGGTCTTCCGGAAGGAGCTCATAGTTGAGGACTCCCTTCCAATCCCACCATATACACAACATCACCTTCTTTGGATCAAGACCGGCCTTTAACGTGGTTTGTGGTGGTTCATTTCGCTTACCCCACAATCTCTTCCGTTCCACATTATTGTACAGTATCCACTTTTCATCGCCCGTCACAATTTGTTTTAAAAACAGAACGTTTTCGTTACGTTTAAATAGAGAATGGCATGCAGAAATACGGCCAAGAAGGTCCCCCCCACCCGGCTTAACTTACGTGGAACCCGAACACCACAGCAATTAACATAACTAAGCTCATACAAATGATTTTCAACGCTAGATATGGATACTTTGAGTATGTCAGCTATCTCCCACATGGTATAACGTTAATTGTTCTCAATGTCTCGATTTGATCGCTATCAACTTCAACTGGTCTACCTGCAAGAAATCTCCAGCAGGAAACTTTGCAAACCACTTCTGACACATTCAGTCACAGCACCTTCTCCATACACTGCACAAATCTTTTTTTGCATTTCAGTTGCGTTTTTACCTTTCTTGAAATAATAAAGCATAATATGCTGAAAATGTTGTTTTTCTGCCATCTTCAATGTTAAAATGGCTACACAAAAATTCACCAATTTTGATAAGATGCTGGTTTGTTTTTTTTTTTAAATGCACACTGATATGACAGCTGTCACAATACAATCTAACAAAATTGTTTCAAAGGAAGTTAAAGACAACTAAGCGCTACTGGAGTCATCTTAACAGAAAAAACCAAACTAACTTTTTGGCCAACCCAATACTTTCTTTAGGTTTAATCTGCTGTTCTTTTCCTAGGTTCTCAGGGTAGAAGCTTATCACTGATTCTAGACTGTTCTCTTCTAATATGAACATTTAAATGCTTATCAAAATAAATTTCTCAATAAGCACTGCTAAGAAGTTCAAAATATTTTCTAGTTTTCTTGTGATTCCTTCTTTTATCCATGTATTACTCAGAAATATACTAAACTTTCCAAATATTTGGGGTGTTTTCTGGACATCTTTTCTTATTAATTTCTCATTAAACTCCCGGTGATCATATTACCCCTGTATGTAATATGAATCATATTAAATGCATTGAAATTTGTTTAATGGACCACCACATGGGCTATCTATCTTAGTGAATGATTCATGTGCACTTGAAAAGAATGTGTATTTCTGCTGTTATTGAATGGAATGTCAATTAGGTCAAGTGCATTGGTACATTAACTCTTCTATGACCCTATTGATTTCTGTCTACTTGTTTAATCAATTACTGAAAGAGGAGTGTTGAAATTTCCATGTGTACTTATGGACTTGTTAATTTCTCAGCTATGTGGAAGCTGTTATTAGGTATATACCGTTGTATTTTCTTACTGCAGTGATCCCTTTATTATTATCAAGTATCTTTTCTTATTCTTGGCACTATCCCTTGTTCTAAAGTCCACTTTCCTTGAAATACTGCCACTGTAACTTATGATCTGCATTAGGAAATTCTTCCAGTCTTTTTACCTTTTTTTTTAAAGACAGGTTTATTGAGGTAAAATTACATAAAATTCACTTTTTAGTGTCCCATTCTATGAATTTGGACAAATACACAGTTGTGTAACCAACATTACAATCAAGGCATAGACTACTTCCATCGCCCTAAAAAGTTCCTTTGTGTCCCTGTGAAGTCAACCCTCAGCTGCTTCCTTAGCCCTTGGCAACCCCTGATCTGTGCTGTCTGGCAACCCCTGATCTGTGATATTCCGTGATTCCAGAATATCACATAAAGGGAGTTACACAGTACATTGCTCTTTGGATCTAGCTCTATCACTTAACATAACGCATCTCAGATCCATTCATGTTGTACATATCAGCAATTCATTCCTTTTAAGTGCTGAGAAGTATTCCATTGGGAATATAATTCCCAATTTAATTGGGAATTCCATTGTGTTCAGAGCCAAAGAAGACAGACACAAATGGGGAGCAGGGTAGATTAAAAAGGACACGAGGAAACATATGCGGGAGATAGATCCATTCATTTTCTTGACCATGATGATGGTTTCAAGGCTATATGTACGTCAAAACTTGTCAAATTGTTTTGCCCTGACAGCAACTGGATGTACTACATTTCAATTCAGTTCTAACACTAACTACCTGGAGTTAGCACAGACCCCACAAGTTAAAGAGCAAAAACTTCCTTCACAAAACTCCCCGCACTTCAGATGAAACATGCAAGTCCTGGGGGCCGCCTGCATTTGTGATAGGCCAGTTATGACTTTAGGGCTTCCTACAATACCCTCAGGTTCAGTATTTGCTAGAATAACTCACAGAACTCATTGAAAGCATTATACTTATGATTACAGGTTTATTATAAAGGACATAACTCAGGAACAGCTAAACAGAAGAGACGCATAGGTCAAGACCTTGGGGAGAGAAGGCAGGGATGAAGAACTTCCATGTTCTTTCCTGGTGGATCTGACACAATACTCTCCTGGCACATCAATATGTTCATCAACCAGGAAGCTCCTCCTGGTTTCCAGAGGTTTACTGGGCTTCCTTATGTGGGAATAATTAATTAATTAATTAATTATCATTTCATTGAGCTAGGTCACTAGCCTCCCCCCACCCCTCCCAGTTGGCTGAAAATTCCAGTCCCTTCCTGAAGCCATCCAGGAAAGGGGCCAAGAGTCACCTCATTAACATAACAAAGATACTCCTATCACTCAGGAAGTTGCAAGGGTTTTTGAAGCTCCGTGCTAAGAACTGGTAACAAAGACTAGACTAGATATATATTATAGTATATACTTCAAACATGTGAAATCTATTGTATTTCAATTATAACTCAATACAGCTGTTTTTTTTAAAAAGGCACTGTCTTGAGGGAAAAACAGTAAAGTAAAAGAACTTTAAAACCTCACTGGTAAAAATTAACTTTTAAAAAGTCCAACATAGAAAATGAAAACTCTCATTCACTGTTAATTAGAATGTAAATTGGTACAACCACTTTGGTGTTTTCGGCAAGTAAAAGATATGCATACCCAATGGCCCAACAATTTCACCAATGTCTATGTCTATGCCCTAAAGCAGCTTGTACAGGTACAATAGAACATGCACACAAGTATATTCATAGCAATGTTGTTTGTAAAAGCCAAAAAACTAGAAATCAGTGGCAAGAGAGGATTGGTTAAGTAGTACAATAGAGTACTTAGTATACAGCAATAAAAATAATTGAAAAACACATAAGCAATAACATGGATGAAGCTCAAACATAATACTGAAAAAGACGCATACACAAGGAACCATACTATATGATTCCATTCATATAAAATTCAAAGCTAAAACTAGAAAAAACTAAACTATATTTTTAGAGATTTGTACATAGACAGTGACACTATAAGAAAACCAAGAGACTGCATTTATATAGTGGTTATGAAACAAAAAGTTTATGACTAGGAGGTACACACTAGACTTCTGGGGGTGCTGATGATATTCTGAAGGTGTTGACAGTCTATTTCTTTGTTCATATGTTCACTTTATAGTTACTTGTTAAACTCTACATATTTTATGTACTTTTTGTATGTTCACATATAAATATATACACACACACAAGACCCACCATAATATATGTCTATGCATTTAATAAAATAGTTAATAGCTACTTTAATTATAATAATAGCTAATAATAGTTAAATTTTTAGGTATGATAATCATAGTATGATTTTTTTAAATATAGTACCCTATTTTTTAGGAATACATTCTGAAATAGTAATGAAATGCTATCTGAGATTTGCTTCAGGAGTTAATTATTCTCTTTTCTTCACTTTTGTTTTTGTTGAAGTTTTTCCATAATAAAAAATGGAAAACTTAAAAAACAAATTACATGTACCATAAGAATATTAGATTCCTTTTTTTTTTTTTTTTTTTTGCAGTACGCGGGCCTCTCACTGTTGTGGTCTCTCCCATTGCGGAGCACAGGCTCTGGATGCGCAGGCTCAGCGGCCATGGCTCACGGGCCCAGCCGCTCCGTGGCATGTGGGATCCTCCCGGGCTGGGGCACGAACCCGTGTCCCCTGCATCGGCAGGTGGACTCTCAACCACTGTGCCAGCAGGGAAGCCCTTAGATTCCTTTTAAAGGAGCTAATCTAATCACCTTTGGGGGGCAGGGCCACCACCTGGCATGCAGGATGTGGGATCTTAGTTCCCAGTCCAGGGATCAAACCCATGCTGCCCCCTGCAGTGGAAGTGAGGAGTCCTAACCACGGGACCCGCCAGGGAATTCCCTAATCATATTTTAGATAATGTAAAGACTTCAGAAATTTTCCATTTAAAAATAAGAGAAGGGGATTACCCTGGTGGTGCAGTGGTTAAGAATCCACCTGCCAAGCAGGGGACATGGGTTCGAGCCCTAGTCTGGGAAGATCCCACATGCCGTGGAGCAACTAAGCCCGTGCGCCACAACTACTGAAGCCCGTGCACCTAGAGCCCGTGCTCTGCAACAAGAGAAGCCACTGCAATGAGGAGCCCACGCACCGCAACGAAGAGTAGCTCCTGCACCACAACGAAGAGTAGCCCCTGCTTGCCACAACTAGGGAAAGCCCATGCGCAGCAACGAACACCCAACACAGCCAAAAATAAAGAAATAAATAATTTAAATTGAATAGACTTGTGATTTAGTCAAAAAAAAAAAAAAAGAGAAGGTGTGGGGAGGGGGATTGTTAATTGAAGAAATACAATGGGTTAATGGCAGGTCTAGGACTGATAATTAAATCCAGGTCTCAAGATTACTAATCTAATAGTTTCCAGGACACCATTTTAATTCTCACATGCTTTTACATTATCAACATTTTTCTCATATTTTACTTGCTTATTCTCTGTCTTTCCTGCACTAGACTTAAGTTTTGCAAAGGCAATAAAATGTATTCATTTATGTAGTACCAGAATCTATAAAACTATGCCTTATACACAGTGCTCGGTATTTGCTGAATTATGAATAAACTGACTAGTTCAGACAATCTCTACATGTACACTAACCTTTCAAGAACAAAAATAAAATCCACATGAATACATGTAAGTTTTGGAGTTAAATAAGCCTTACAGTTTTTATATTAATATGGTGCTTCACTCTGTAAATATATACATGGACTGCCAGATTAGAATGAGCACTGAGGGACTTCCCTGGTAGCACAGTGGTTAAGAATCCACCTGTCAATGCAGGGGACATGGGTTCAAGCCCTGGTCCGGGAGGATCCCACATGCCGCGGAGCAACTAAGCCCGTGCACCACAACTACTGAAGCCCGTGCACCTAGAGCCCGTGCTCCGCAACAAGAGAAGCCCGCGCACCGCAACGAAGAAGAGCCCCCACTCACTGCAACAGAGAAAGCCCGCATGCAGCAATGAAGACCCAACGCAGCCAAAAATAATAAAATAAAATAAATTTATTAAAAAAAGAATGAGCACTGATCTATTTGCCAATATGCACTCCTTTCCAGTTTCATATAATTATTTTTAACATAAATCCTTTTATCTAATGTACATTTGAGGTGAAACCTGAGGGAAGCAGGCGAGGCAGGGGTATAGTTAATGCATAAGCCATCAGAACTACAAAAATTAGGGAATTCCCTGGCAGTCCGGTGGTTAGGACTCCGTGCTTCCACTGGAGGGGGCATGGATTCGATCTCTGGTTGGGGAACTAACATCCCGTAAGCCGTGCGGTGTGTCCAAAAAAAACCCCAAAAAACAAAAAACACAATTACAAAAATTCTAAGTCTACCTAATACACATTCGATGATAATTTTAGAAGTGTGCTCACATCAGAGCAACTTTGGGGCCTAAAGCTCAAAGTTCAAGTGACAAAATTATCACATTAATAGTATGTCTTGATTTTTTTAATTTAATTTTATTTTTTGAATTTTTCTTTATGGCAAGGGAGATGCCACTGCTGCGACTCCAACGAATCCCCGGACTCTTAGCCTAAAACCATGCCCAAGTTCAAGCAATGAAGAATAAAGCTAAAAGCCAAAGCGAAAAGACTTTTCAAAAGAAAAGAAGCCTCTCACTTTCAGTCTAAGCTAGTTACACCTCCCCCTCCGCCACCCTCACCAGAAAGAGTGGTTATTCCTTCAACAGATACACCCCTTAGCAGAAGCTGGCTAAGACCATCCTGGAACTTCAAATTTCCCAGTTTTAAAGATGCAGTAAAGCTTTGGACAAATAGAGTATGGTCTACATACAACTGGTTTCAGAACTGCATGGCCCGGAGTTTGGAAGTTTTGAAAGACACCATCTTCCCATCCCATTCCTGCCACCAAGAACTTCAGAGTCTAAAACAATGGTTTCTCATTTTGGAAAATCAATTACGCAAGCTCCAGGAAGCACTGAAGGCCGTCTCAGAAAATTCTTCCTGTCCAAGCTGTGGTCAGATGTGTCACATGCGTGGTAAACTTACAAATGTGCCTGCACGTGCTCTAACCACCCCTGGAGACTCCGGGGCTCTACTTCCTGCCTCACTGCCACAGCCAGCCAGTCATCTTTTCCTCCGCCCCTGCCTCCACCTCCGCCTCCACCCCCTCCGCCTCCACCACTGACAGCACCTTTGCTGCTCAGAAAATCTGATCTCACTAAAGCACTTCAGGCTGGACCATTAAAAAAAAGTGGACCCATGCAGATAACAGTTAAAGATCTACTGATTGTGAAATTAAAGAAGACACAGAGTTTTGATGAAAGGAGGAAGCTTGTACCATCACCAAAGGCACAGAATCCACTAGTTACTGTCTCTGACCTGCAGCACGTTTCCCTGAAACTGAAGTCCAAAGTGTTACCAACTCGAGTTACAAACGTCTTCATTACTCCTGGTAAAAGCCAGTTAGATCTGTGGAAACTACTCAGAAAAGTCGATGTAGAGAGGAGCCCAGGTGGAACCCCACTTACCAATAAAGAAAATATGGAAACAGGAACTGGGCTGACCCCAGTAATGACCCAGGCCTTGAAGAGAAAGTTTCAGCTGGCTCACCCTAGAAGTCCAACTCAAACTCTGCCGCCACTTTGTACAAGCAGCTTTGATGAATAAAATTGATGCCACCTCTGCCTGACTCCATATGATGATCCATAAAATATACAGATAATATTACCCCAATCCTTTCTTTAATGTAGTATGTATAAGTAATTATATTAAAATATAATTCATTCAAAGAATTAAAATATGTATGGAGCCCATATATACTGTAGCAGAAAGTGAGTATTAGGATATTTTCTAGTTTACATGATCAATAATAGAACAGATGGGAAAATGCAATCCCAAAAGTGATGTTTATCCTGGAACTACCCAGTTTAGGTTGGGGAGGTTATTCAAGTTTAACTAGATAACTCTAATTTTTACTCTATAGGTACAGTTATGACATTAAGAAAATAACCTGGTGCCCATTCATCTTGGGTATTCTCAGGTAATTGAAAAGCAAAGTATTTCAGCCTGTAAAGCCATGCACTCATTAAGTGCTGCAAACTTAACCAAAAAAACAGACCCTCTAGATTTTATTTCTGTTCCCTATAAGCAATTAAGAAGTGAAACCATCCCCCATTCAAACCTAACTGTTCCAAAAGAATTTGAAGCAAAAACTGCAATGTGACCTTAAAAATTAGAATATCATGGGACTTCCCTGGTGGTACAGTGGATGGGACTCCGCACTCCCAATGCAGGGGGCCCGGGTTCAATCCTTGGTCAGGGAACTAGATCCTGCATGCATGCTGCAACTAAGAGTTCACATACTGCAAATAAGGAGCCCAAGTGTTGCAACTAAGGAGCTGGCGAGCCAAAACTAAGGAGCCCTGGAGCCACAGCTAAGGAGCCTGCCTGCTGCAACTAAGACCCAGAATAACCAAAAAATTAAATTAATTAATTTAAAAAAAAAAACAGAATGTCTTTCCACTGTACCTACATTGTAAATTCCTTTTAAGAAAACTTCAGTATTCTTAAGTGCCCAGACTACTCTTCTCAAAAGTAAGTTACCTTCATATTAATACAGTTGATAAAACTGTATTAATACTCTAATACTCCATACTCTAGGCCCTTATTACATCACACTCGATTTTAGTCTCTTTAAGTCTCAAAATCAAACCCAGAGGTTCTAAGTTACTCTTAAAACATCTATTTTAATGTTACCCCAATAAAACAATGGTTTCCCACTGATAATACCTTATGGCATTTAAAACATCATAATTTATAATTTTATCTTACTTTTATGTGTAGGTATGTGTATATATATTTATATATATAAAGGTATATATTTATAATATGTAAATATAAAATGTTATTTTGATTTCCACTCTCCACTCCAATCAAACTAGGTTTATTCATTATCTTCAAAAAGCATCCTGAGCATCTTAACAGCTTTGCATAGGAAAGAGTTCAACACTTGGTGAAAAAATATGTGACTACGTCATAGAATTGCTTCTACCCCTCAGTACTCTTATTAAAATCTTACCTGCTCTTAAAATTTTGGTCCAAATTCTGCTTCCTCTTCTTGAAGCCCTGCTTGACCCACTCTAGTCTGAAAGGATCACTGACTCCTTTGAACTGAAAACACTGTACCAATTACAAAGCAATTATCTTACAGTGTCTCCTTGCTGCGGTTATTAGTATGAAAATTACGTGTTGTCTTCAAGAAGACTGTGATCTCCTAAGGGCTCTACATTTGTCTTATAAAGTAAGATATAAATGCATATTTTCTGAAGGAATGAAACCTATTAGTGTACTTTTTGACACGATCTAGACTTCAGTGGTTGATCAAGTCTGAGAACAGAAATCTCCCTAAAATTCTGATTTGTCAATAGCTATGCAATCAATATATATTTCAAGACTAAGTAGCAATATTAAGATAAAACAAAAAATTAAAAATAGAACTATCATATGATCCAGCAATTTCATTTCTGGGTATTTATCTAAAGAAAACAAAAACACTAACTCGAAAAGATATATGCACCCTCATGTTCATTGCAACTTTATTTACAATAGCAAAGATGTGGAAACAACCTAAATGTCCACTGATGGATGAATGGATAAAGAAATTGTAGACTCTGTATACATACGTGTGTGTGTGTGTGCATGTGTGTGCGTGTGTATGGAATATTATTCAGCCTTTAGAAAAGAATGAAATCTTGCCACTTGCAACAACACTGATGGACTTAGAGGACATTAAGTTAAGTGAAATAAGTCAGACAGAGAAAGACAAATACCATATGATCCCTCTTATGTGTCAAATCCAAAAAACAAACAAACAAACAAACAACAGAGTATCAATACAGCTACTTCAATTTTAACAAATTGAGTTACTCTATGGAAAAAACTCAATCACCTATTTTTCTAATAAACCAACAGAGCCTACTTGAAGATACAATTTGTTTTGTTACTCATATATTTAGTCAAGGTCACTACTCTTTAATGAGATAAGGTTATTATTTCATACCTAAACTGTGTGGTTTAGAAAAGTTAGATGCTACACATTTCACTGTACTCTTCCTGAGAGCTAAACCAAATTATATATATGTATATATATATATATATATATATATATATATTTTTTTTTTTTTTTTTTTTTTTTTTT
>NC_041220.1:79154108-79166231 GCF_002837175.3 Physeter macrocephalus | reverse complement strand
ACCCTCCCAGACCGGGGCACGAACCCGTGTCCCCTGCATCGGCAGGCGGACTCTCAACCACTGCGCCACCAGGGAAGCCCCCCCAAATTATATTTTAAAGACTCATTCTATCATCCCCAAAACATTTAACAAGCATATACTACAAAACTACACTTCACAAAGATTCCTGAAAGTTTCTGAATTATAAGAAACGTTTTACTCCATTTATTTCCACCTTCAAGATAAGGTGGTACTGCTAGAGTTCTAAAAATACCCTGAATACTAGGGTTCTAAAAATAACCTGGACACTGATTGTAAAAGAGACAGTCATCATGGAAGCTATTTTTAGCTTTAAGGGAAATTCATAAGGTCCTAAAATATTAGCCTTAAAGACTGAGGGTCTGACACTTTCACTGAGGCTTCAGAGGTTTTGACTTTTGGTTTAATGTAACTATAGATGTTCTCTAATTCAGAGTACTTGTGAGGCAGAGGACAAAATGAGTGATGGCAACATGGCACAAATCAATGTTATTCTACAGTTTGATCCTCATAGAGAAAATGTGCAATTCAAAAAGCATATTTTTATAGGTGAATTATTTGTAATAGTACTAATGGCTAATATTTATTGATTTTTGCTATGTGCTGGGCATATTTCAAGTAACTTAAATGTACTATTAACCCATATAATACAATGATTCTTTGTGGGAGGCATTATTAACATACCCATTTAACAGATGAGAAACTTAAGCTAAGTAATTTGCTAAAGGGCATAAAAACTCAAATCCAGGCAGTGTGGCTAATCACTCTTACCTACCTCTTGCCATTCTTAATCCATACATTATATATAGTGTAGTATAATATGATGCGTGGTTATCCAAAATGACTAGAGAAAAATAATATATACATAGAGAGAGAGTATACTATAGAAACTACACTATATTATAGTGCTATAACTACTATATGTGGTTATGTTCCCAGGCCAGCTCATAAAGCCTACTTTTCTCACAACGTAGTTAGGTGAAGACTGTGGTAGAAAATGTAGATGGGGGTACATGGCTGCTTAACAGATGCCTTTAATATATTAATTTAACTTTCGGTTTTCTAACTTTCCTTTTCCTTGATAAAGGTGGATCATTTGCCCTATTCTTAAAATGATCAATCATCATTTAAGGTCTTTTTACTCAAAACATCAGAAAGATACATGCACCCCAATGTTCACAGCAGCACCCTTTACAATAGCCAGGACACAGAAACAACCCAAGTCCCCATCAACAGAAAAATGGCTTAAGAAGATGCCACGCACGTGCACGCACACACACACACACACACACACAGAAATATTATTCAGCCATAGAGAATGAAATATTGTCATTTATAGCAACATGCATGGACCTAGAGAATATTATGCTTAGTGAAATAAATCAGAGAAAGACAAATACTGTATGATATCACTTATATGTGGAATCTAAAAAGAATCTATATAAAAAACAGCAACAGACTCATAGAAAACAAATTTGTGGTTACCAGAGGAGAGGTGGTGGACGGAGAAATCAGGAGTATGGGATTAACAGATACAGATACAAACTACAGATACAGTTTGTATTAACAGATACAAACTACTATACGTAACATATATAAGCAACAACAACTGTATAGCACAGGGAATTATATAATATCTTTTAATAAGCTATGATGGAACATAATCTACAAAAAAAGAAAAACCCACAATGAAAAGCAGCTGGCTTTCCTTAAGGTTAAATGGATTAAGATTTGGACAAAAGAAGGAAAGGAATAATGAGGTTCAAGCACACAAGTATATATATATATATATATATATTATATATATATATATGTAAAAAACAGATGGAATTAATTATGGTTCAAGCAGTGAGAGCCAGAAAATAAGCAATAGTAAGTACATGGAAATTCCCTAGGGGCAAGATAAAAAGGGGGTACAGTGGGAAAGACTAGACAGTGGCAGAGAAGCAGAATTGGGCAAAGTCTCCCTATTATCAGTTGCCCCAAAATACTTCTGCCCAGAAGAACTTGATGACTGCTAGAGAAAGGGAAAACCAAAAGCTGGTTCTTTGAAAAGAAACAAAATGGACAAACTTTTAGCTCGACTGACCAAGAAAAAAGAGAGAAGACTCAAATTACTAGATTCAGAAATGAAAGAGGGGCTATTACTACTGATCTTATTGAAACAAAAAGGATTATAAAGAAATTCTACGAACAATTATATGCCAATAAATTAGATAACTCAGATGAAGTGCATAAATTTCTAGAAAGACACAAACTACTGAAACTGACTTAAGAAACAGAACCTTAAAATTTGTGAATCACTGTTGTATACCTGAAACTTATATAATATTGTAAATCAACTATACTTCAATTAAAAAAAAATAGAAAATATGAATAAACCTGTAACAAAGGAAGAGATTGACTTAACAATCAAAAACTAGAAACAAAGAAAAGCCCAGGCCCAGATGGCTTTACTGCTGAATTGTACTGAGCATGTAAAGAATACCAATTTTCCCAGAAGTCTTCCCAACAATGAAAGATGGTAAAACACTTCCAACTTATTTTATGAAGTCAGTATTAACCTGATTCCAAAACTAGACAAAAATATCACAAGAAAACTACAGACCAGTATCTCTTATGACTATGAATGCAAAAATCTTCAACAGCATCCTAGCAAACCAAATTTTCAACAGATAAAAAGAATTCTATTATGACCAAGTGAGATTTAGGCCAAGAATGCAGTGTTGGTTTAACATGTGAATATCAATTAATGTAATACATTGTATCAGTAGAATAAAAAACAACAATCACATGATGCTTAATAGAGGCAAAAAAGCATTTCACAAAATCTGACACCCTTTGATGATAAAAATACTCAAGAAACTAGGAATAGAAGGGAAATTCCTCAGCAAGATAAAGGGCATTCATGAAAAATCCACAGTCAATATCATACTTCAAGGTGGAAAACTGGATGTTTAAGATTAGGAACAAGACAAGGATGTCTGCTTTCACCACTCCTGTTTGACATTATACTGAAGGTTCTAGCCAGGGCAGCTGGACAAGATAAAGACATAAAAGGCATCTATTAGAAAAGAAGTAAAGTTATCTCTATTCACAGATTACATGATTTTGCACATAAAAACTTCTCCTAAGGAATTCAGTAAAAACCAATTAGAACTAATAAGTTTAGCAAAGTTGCATAATACAAGATCAATATACAAAAATCAATTAAATTTCTGAATACTTGGAATGAAAAATCTGAAAATGAAATTAAGAAAACAATTCCATTTACAATGGCATTAAAAGAATAAATTATAGTAGGAATAAATTTAACAAAAGAAGGGTAAAACTTATACTCTGAAAACTACAAACACTGTTGAAAGAAATCAAAGATCTAAATAAATGAAGAAACATCCCACGTTCATGGACTGGAAGACTTAGCATTGTTAAGATGGCAATAGTCCCCAAATTGATACATAGATTCAATGCAATCCTCTTCAGAATCCAAGCTGACTTCTTTGTAGAAGGTGACATGCTGATTCTAAAGTTCATGCAATATCGTTAATCCTGAGAAAAAACAAAGTAGGAGGATTCACATTTCCTGATTTCAAAACTTACTGCAGGGGCTTCCCTGGTGGCGCAGTGGTTGCGCGTCCGCCTGCCGATGCAGGGGAACCGGGTTCGCACCCCGGTCTGGGAGGATCCCACATGCCGCGGAGCGGCTGGGCCCGTGAGCCATGGCCGCTGAGCCTGCGCGTCCGGAGCCTGTGCTCCGCAGCGGGAGAGGCCACAACAGAGGGAGGCCCGCATACCACAAAAAAAAAAAAAAAAACTTACTGCAAAGCAACAGCAATTAATATGGTGTATAAAGTTCTCATCACAGACCCCTGTGGAAGACAGCTGAGTAGAAGGACTTGTGCTCACCTCCTCTTGCGAGAGCACCGAAATCACAACTGCTGAACAACCACTGACAGGAAGACACTGGAACTCACCAAAAAAGATACCCCACGTCCAAAGATAAAGGAGAAACTGCAATGAGATGGTAGGAGGGGCACAATCACGATAAATCAAATCCCAAAGCCATGGGTCGGCAACCCACAAACTGGAGAATAATTATACTACAGAAGTTTTCCCGCTGGAGTGAAGGTTATGAGCCCCCACATCAGGCTTCCCAGCCTGGGGGTCCGGCAACAGGACTAGGAATCCCCAGGGAATCTGTCAGTGGGATTTTACTGCAGGACTTCCACAGGACTGGGGAAAACAAAGTTCTCATCACAAGGAAAAGAAACATTTAAAAAATCTATACAAGATGATGGATGTTAACTAAACTTACCGTTAATCATTTCACAATATATGTAAATCATGTGGTACATCTCAAACTTATACAACGCTCTATGTCAATTATATCTCAATAAAACTTAGGGGGAAAAGTGTGGTACTGGGCACAAGGACAGACTTACAAACCAGTGGAATAGAATTAAAAGTCCAAAAAGAAACCCATACAGCAATGGTCAACTAATTTTCAACAAACGTGCCAAAGACATCCAATGGGGAAAGAATAGCCTTTTCAATAAATGGTGCTGGAACAACCAGACATCCACATGCAAAAGAATGAACTTGGACCCTTACCTCAAACCATATACAAAACAAATTTTGACCAATTTAAACTTTTTGAACAATTTGACCAAAACAGATTAAGGACCTAAATGTAAGAGCTAACACTATAAAACTCTTAGAAGAAAACAGTCATATATCTTTGTGACCTTAATTTAGGCAATGGTTTCTTAGATATGATACCAAAAGTGTGACAAAAAGAAAAACCAAAATAGATAAATTGGACTTCATCAAGATAAAAAACATTTGTACTTCAAAGGACATCACCAAGAAAGTGAAAAGACAACCCACAGAAGAAAATTCTTGCAAATCATATAACTGATAAGGAACTCATATCCAGAATATTTATATATATGAAACACTTAAAATTCAATAATAAGAAGACAAATAACCCAATTTAAAATGGAAGAAGGATCTGAATAGATATTTCTCCAAAAAAGATACACAAATGAGGGCTTCCCTGGTGGCGCAGTGGTTGGGAGTCCGCCTGCCGATGCAGGGGACACGGGTTCGTGCCCCGGTCCGGGAAGATCCCACATGCCGCGGAGCGGCTGGGCCCGTGAGCAATGGCCACTGAGCTTGCGTGTCCGGAGACTGTGCTCCGCAACGGGAGAGGCCACAACAGTGAGAGGCCCGTGTACCGCAAAAAAAAAAATAAAAAATAAATAAATAAATAAAATTCAATAATAAGAAGACAACCCAATTTAAAATGGAAGAAGGATCTGAATAGATATTTCTCCAAAAAAGATACACAAATGAGGGCTTCCCTGGTGGCGCTGGGGTTGGGAGTCCGCCTGCCGATGCAGGGGACACGGGTTCGTGCCCCGGTCCGGGAAGATCCCACATGCCGCAGAGCGGCTAGGCACGTGAGCCATGGCCGCTGAGCCTGCGCGTCCGGAGCCTGTGCTCCGCAACGGGAGAGGCCACAACAATGAGAGGCCTGCGTACCGAAAAAAAAAAAAAAAAAAAAAAAAAAGAAAAAAGATACACAAATGGCTAATAAGCACATGATAAGATTCTTGACATCATTAGTTATCAGGAAAATGCAAATTAAAACTACAATAAAACACCACTACACATCCACTAGGTTGGCTAGAATCAAAAAGTCAATTAACCAGATAAGAAAATTATAAGTGTTGATGAGGATGTGAAGAAATTGGAACCCTCATACACTACTCATGAGAATATAAAATGGTGCACTTTGGAAAAGTTTGTCAGTTCCTTAAATGAGTTACATGTGACCTAACAATTAAGTAAAAATGTCTACACTAAAACTTGTACATGAATATTTATAGCAGCATTATTCCTAATAGCCAAAAGGTAGAGTCAACCCAAATGTCCATCAACTGATGAATGGATAAACAAAATTTCATACATCCACACAACGGAATATTATTTGGCTGTAAAAAGGAATGAAGTACTGATGCTACAAAATGGATGAACCTTGAAAACATTATCTTAAGTGAAAGAAACCAGTCATGAAAGACCAACATGTTATATAATTCCAATTATATGATATGTGCAAATCAGGGAAATGTACAGGATAGAAAGCAATTTAGTGATTACTTAGGGCTGGAGGGGCAGATGGGAATGACAGCTAAAGGGCAGGTGGTTTCTTTTGAGAAGATAAAATTGCTCTAGGGCAGGGGTCCCCAACTCCCATTAGGAACTGGGCCACACAGCAGGAGGTGAGCGGCGGGCGAACGATCAAAACTTCATCTGTATTTACAGCTGCTCCCCACTGCTCGCATAACCACCTGAGCTCCGCCTCCTGTCAGATCAGTGGCAGCATTAGATTCGGAGTGCGAACCCTACTGTGAACTGCGCATGCGAGGGATCTAGACTGCGCGCTCCTTATGAGAATGTAATGCCTGGTGATCTGAGGTGGAGCTGAGGCGGTTATGCTAGTGCTGGGGAGTGGCTGCAAATACAGATTATCATTAGCATCATGACACTTCACCTTCCAATGCAGGGGGTGTGGATTTGATCTCTGGTTGGGGAGCTAAGACCCCACAAGCCTCAAGGCCAAAAATATCAAAACATAAAGCAGAAGCAATACTGTAACAAATGCAATAAAAAAGACTTTAAAAATGGTCCACATCAAAAAAAAAATCTTAAAAAAAAAAAGAAAAATCATACCAGTGAGTGGCAAGTGACAGTTAAGCTGCATCTGGTGGCAGGCTTTACAGTGGCAAGTGAGTGGATGTACTTCAATTGTACAGCTGCATATGGTGGAAGGCTTTAAGTCAGAATCCGACACTTATTTTAGTCAGTGCGTGGCCCACCATTATTTTATTTACCACTTCCATCCACGCTTCTTTCCCACACTGTGCACTTGTCTCAGTCAGTTTGGTAAGCCCACAAGCTAACCCTAGCCAAAATGAGTAAAAAACAAACACCACTGGAGAGCTTCTTTGAAAAGGGGGAAAGATCCAATGATGAGACAGCAGAAGACTCTAAGACTGCCAACAAAAAGAAATCTGCATTTAAAAGAAAATACCGGGCTTCCCCGGTGGCGTAGTGGTTGAGAGTCCGCCTGCCGATGCAGGGGACGCGGGTTCGTGCCCCAGTCCGGGAGGATTCCACATGCCGCGGAGCAGCTCTCCCCATGAGCCATGGCCGCTGAGCCTGCGCGTCCGGAGCCTGTGCTCCGCAACGGGAGAGGCCACAACAGTGAGAGGCCCACGTACCGCCAAAAAAAAAATACTAAGAGTCCTACTTAAATTACGGGTTCACTGCAACAGGTGATTCACTTTCTCCAAGCCCGCTTTGTATAACATGTGGCGACCGGCTACCCAACGAAGCCATGAAACCTTCAAAACTGCTTTGCTACATGGAGACCAAGCACCCTGCATTAAAAGACAAGGCTTTCGAACTGTTCAAAAGAAAAAAAAAATGTGAACACAAAGAACAGAAGCAACTATTGAAGGCCAACACTTCATCAAATGTGTCTGCGTTGAGAGCATCATTCTTAGTGGCTAACCACATTGCTAAAGCTAAGAAGCCCTTTACTATCGGTAAAGCGTTGATCCTGCCTGCTGCTAAGGACATTTGTCATGAACTTTTAGGAGAGGCTGTGGTTTCAAAGGTGGCACATGTTCCTCTTTTGGCTAGCACCATAACTAGACAAATTGATGAAATAGCAGAGGATACTGAGGCACAATTGTTAGAGAGGATTAATGAGTCACCATGGTACGCAATCCAAGCTGACGAGTCTACCGATGTTGACAACAAGGCAACAATGCTTGTTTTTGTGATATATATTTTTCAGGAGGATGTGCATGAGGATATGTTATGTGCACTTTTGTTGCCAACCAACACCACAGCTGCAGAACTATTCAAGTCTTTGAATGATTACATATCAGGAAAACTGAACTGGTCATTTTGTGTTGGTATATGCATGGACAGAGTGGCTGCCATGACTGGACGGCTTTCTGGTTTTACTACTTGGGTCACAGAGGTCGCTTCTGAATGTGAGTCTACACGCTGTGTCATCCATAGAGAAATGCTGGCTAGCCGAAAAATGTTACCTGAACTTAACAACATTTTACAGGATGTGATTAAAATTATCAACCACGTTAAAGTACATGCCCTTAACTCACATCTGTTTATGCAGCTCTGTGAGATGGCTTTCTAAAGGTAGATCACTGCACAGAGTTTTTGAGTTAAGAGAGCCACTACAGAGATTTCTTTTAGAAAAACAGTCACCAGTGGCAGCACGTTTCAGTGACAAAGAATGGGTCGCAAAACTTGCTTACTTGTGTGACATATTCAACCTGCTCAATGAACTCTATCTGTCACTTCAGGGGAGAATGACAACTGTGTTCAAGTTGGCAGATAAAGTGGCTGCATTCAAAGCCAAACTGGAATTACAGGGGCGACGAGTGAACATTGGGATTTTTGACATGGTTCAAACATTAGCAGAGATTTTGAAAGAGACTGACCCAGGGCCTTCTTTCTCCCAGCGGGTGCATCATCATCACCTATCTCAGCTTTCAGAAGAGTTTGAGCATTACTTCCCAACCACAAAAGACCCCCGGAACTGGGAAGGAATGGATCTGCGACCCATTTGTGAATAAGCCAGGTGAATCGACTTTGTCCGTGCGAGAAGAGGATCAACTGCTTGAGATGGCAAATGACGGTGCCCTTAAAAATATGTTTGAGACAACTTCAAATCTCCATACCTTCTGGATTAAAGTCAAGGTGGAATATCCTGAGATTGCCACAAAAGCCCTGAAAAGCCTGCTTCGATTTACAACATCCTATCTTTGTGAAGCAGGGTTTTCTGTAGTGACAGCAGCCAAAATGAGATTACAGAGTAGACCGGACATAAGCAAGACACTCGGGTGTCACTGTCTCGCATCATCCCAGATGGGACCATCTAGTTGCAGGAAAACAAGCTCAGGCCTCCCACTGATTCTGCATTATGGGGAGTTGTATAATTATTTCATTATATATTAAAATGTAATAATAATAGAAATAAAGTACACAATAAAAGTAATGCACTTGAATCATCCCGAAACAATTCCCTTGCCATCCGTGGAAAAACTGTCTTCCACAGAACGGTCCCTGGTGCCAAAAAGGTTGGGGACCGCTACTCTAGGGAATTCCCTGGCTGTCCAGTGGTTAGGACTCCGCACTCTCACTGCTGAGGGTGCGGGTTCAATCCCTGGTTGGGGAACTAAGGTCTCGCAAGCCACACATCGCAGGTTGCATGTATCTGTGAATATACTAAAACCAGTGATTGTACACTTTAAATAGGTGAATTGCATGGTATACGAATTACCTCTCAATAAGGATGTTCTTTAAAAAAGACAATACAGATTAATAAAAATGAACTGGAGAGGACTTCCCTGATGGCACACTGGTTAAGAATCCACCTGCCAGTGCAGGGGACACGGGTTTGATCCCTGGTCCAGGAAGATCCGACATGCCGCAGAGCAACTAAGCCCGTGAGCCACAACTACTGAGCCAGCAATGCCACAATTACTGAAGCCCGCACGCCTAGAGCCTGAGCTCCGCAACAAGAGAAGCCACTGCAATGAGAAGCCCACGCACTTCAACGAAGAGTAGCCCCCGCTCACTGCAACTAGAGAAAGCCCCCGCACAGCAATGAAGACCCAACACAGCCCAAAATAAATGAATAAATAAATAAATTTATTTTAAAAAATGAACTGGAGAGATAAAAGCCTCACATCTTTCCACAAAAATATTCTTTTAAATGTTAAGGTCCCTTTAAGGCAATGAATAAGGTTCAACTGAGAGAGCTGTGATTTACAAGCCACCTTCCAACATCAGGAAAGAGAATAACTGAAAGGGAAGACACATAATCGCCTTAGACAATGTAAGCCAAGTAAGCTACCCATGGCTTTTTCTATATAACCACTGGGCATTGACATCTATAGCATATAGACTTCTCTTCCTCCTGTAAGTTCTAAACAAACATAGAGGGGCAATAAAGAGTCACCCAGAGAAACTAAGGGAGACTGCAAAGGTTCAAAGACAGGACAATCTTCTGCAAGGCAAAATGCATGCCTTTTATAAAGTGAAAAAGTCCCAGGGAATTGTAAGACCACAAAACTAAAGCCTAGGCCTAGGGGGGAAAAACACATTAGCTTGTAGTGTGTGTAGTCTATAACCCTTAACTATGACTATGGGGGAGGGAGGGAGAGAGTCTAAACATACCCATTCTCAACAAAGGAAAAAACTTCAAAGAAAAGATTTTATATAGGTTACATTGTTGGTAAGAAGAGGATCCAGGATTTAGACGTAAATCTTCAGATTCTCAATTCAGAATTCCCAGACTAAGAATATAAATTTACAATTCACTCTAGATGAAAGACCCAATTAATATCCCAGCATTATACTCCCTTGTTCACAGAGTGACTACATACCCCAATCTGCCTCAAATAGTTCATACTTGTTGTCTCAGAATTACTGAAAGCATCTCTCACTAATCTGTCTCATCAATGTTTTTCATCTTCATCCTACTTGAGTCACATCTTGAACCTCATTACAAACTGTTTTACCTCTTAAAAAGTTTCCTTTTTAGGGACTTCCCTGGTGGTACAGTGGTTAAAAATCCCTTTTTTAGAACATTCCACCCCTAACTCCTTCATTTTTTATTCTCACTAAATCTACTCATTGCCTTCAATATGAATTCTAAATCTTCATTCATATTGTACAGGCCCCTCCTGCCTTACTTACCTCCCTGTCTGCCTACACCCAAGTATAGCCATTTCAGTCAAACTCTAATAGTATTGCACCTACACCCACCCCAGATTTTGGTAATTTTCTGATTGTCAATCTCCAATCCAGAGTGGTTCCTATTGGCTGAGTCCACTGAGACAACAATGCTAAGGACTGATGAGCATATACACTCATTCTACCCTGATCTCTGAAACTGATCTCCTCCTTAGAGCACAAAAAGAACACAAATTAAATTCTGGATTTATTCAGACCATGTGTGTGAGTTCTGTTCTACCTCTCAATGGATGCGTGACTTGAATAAATAAATAAGTCCTTCTTTGTCTATTAAACAAAGATAATAATACAATCTTAAAAGATTATGATATTTTGAGATAACAGACATGAAGTTCCCAGCCTAGTGTCTGGCATACACGGGTCCATGATAAATTAAAATTACCGTATTTATTAATTCTAACACCCAAATTTTAACATGTCTGATACTCAGATGTGTCTTAAAAATCAGTGATCTTAGAAAAAGTCACAGCTGGAAGTAAGCGTAAGAAGTGCTGTTGCTGGCGCTTGTACAAACTTCAGTTTGAAAACCTTGGGCTGACAATATCTAGAAAAGCACTAGCATCAAATCCTGCAGCATTAAGTGTTTAATGACTTGGAAGAACATCTCAGAAACAACATTGGGGCACTTTAAAAAAATATATCTTTATCGGAGTATAATTGCTTTACAACGGTGTGTGAGTTTCTGCTGTACAACAAAGTGAATCAGCTGTATGTATACGTATATCCCCATATCCCTTCCCTCTTGCGTCTCCCTCTCACCCCCCCATCTCACCCCTCTAGGTGGTCACAAAGCACCGAGCTGATCTCCCTGTCCCATGCGGATGCTTCCCACTAGCTATCCGTTTTACATTTGGTAGTGTACATATGTCACTGCTACTCTCTCACTTCGTCCCAGCTTCCCCTTCCCCCACTGTGTCCTCAAGTCCGTTCTCTAGGTCTGTGTCTTCATTCCTGCCCTGGCACTGGGTTCATTGGTACTGTTTTTGTAGATTCCATATATGTACATTAGCATATGGTATTTGTTTTTCTCTTTCTGACTTACTTCACTCTGTATGACAGACTCTAGGTCCACCCACCTCATTACAAATAACTCAATTTCGTTCCTTTTTATGGCTGAGTAATATTCCATTGTGTATATATATGCCATATCTTCTTCAGCCATTCATCTGTCGATGGACATTTAGATTGCTTCCAAGTCCTGGCTATTGTAAATAGTGCTACAATGAACATTGTGGTACATGTATC
>NC_041220.1:79132198-79154091 GCF_002837175.3 Physeter macrocephalus | reverse complement strand
AGAAATGTCTATTTAGGTCTTCCACCCATTTTTGGATTGGGTTATTTGTTTTTTTGATATTGAGCTGCATGAGCTGCTTGTATATTTTGGAGATTAATCCTTTGTCAGTTATGGGGCACTTTTCCAAGATATTCTGTATCACCAATACTTCTGACAACAAGTATACTGTGTGGGAAAACACAAACATCAACATCTAGTCAAAAATAAGATTTAGAAGGGTCAAACTGAATGTGAAGATTTTTAGGACTAACAGCCAAATTATTTCTATTTTATTTTCCTTTACATGTGTAAAAATATGAAATTTAAGTTAACCCTTGAGTTAGACTATTCAGATGGAATAGTGTTTTAACTAAAAAACCAATAACATCACCCAGAATAGGGTATTTGTCACCTAGGGACTGGATACTGCATAACTACTGAGACTACCTGGAAAGAGGTGAGAACATCCTCATTTTTAAAAGAAGGACAGCTCTATCTTGTTAGATGGAAACATGAAACAAGTTTTCTTGTTCTGCTGAAGTTCACATATCAGAATAGTATGCTAATTATTTACACAGTGTCTCTCAACTCCAAATACACCTCCTCTATACTCTGTTCTCTGATGTTGAGACTGGGATTCTGGAGAATGCATTGCCTAGACTTCTTTGACAGGAAGGTGATTAGAAGGCAGGAAGAGGAAAAAGAGAATTCCTTCTTGTTTTTCTTGCTATTCCTGCAAACATCACTCCAGTAGTCTTCAGCTTCTTTCAGCACTAAACACCCCTTACTTGATAGTATCTGTTGTTAGTATTTTTAAACACTGAACGGCTTCAGAAAGTAGCTTTGGCTACTGGTGTGGGGCTGTTTCTCAATGAATTCAAGCTGTAACCAAAGGGCTGTTAAGCACATCTATGTGAAAATTTAACATATTTCAACAACTAACATCCACTGAATCACAAGAAATGTCAAGCTCCTTCTTCCTGTGCTGCCAAAAATTGTAACAAAAACTGAGATTTCCATTTCCATGCTCAAACTGCAATTCTAGCAGGATTTTTAGGACCTCAACACACATGCACAGGAAATTTCCACATTTCAAAGTCCATTTCAAATTGCAGTTGAGGAACTTTCACCTAACCCTTCCACTGGAAGCTATTAATATGCAATGTAATGACATGCTAAAAGGCAATTATCAAGAGAAAAATATAAAATAATTCTATAAATGCCTTCCAAGCAATGAATATGGTCAATTAAAATCTTATGTTCATGAACTGATATCAGTATTTGGAAGTCTCTGTGTGAAAAAACGTTTTCAAATGAAATACACCACATTTCACTACAGATCAGCATTAATAGGTAAACATTTAAAATCAATTTTGGTGACAGAAAACACTAACTTTAAGCCCCAATTAAGTAAAATGTTAGTTCTACACCTTCCCCTCCAAAGAATTCAATTTTTCTCATTAGCAGACCTGTGTTACAAAAAAAAAAAAGTACCGAATCACTATGTTTTGGATTTTGTTAAAAAAATAATAAAAGTTCTTACTGTGTAAATACTTATACAGTATTCTCTTCACCCACAAAATAAATTTTTACTGACCCTTCACAGAAAATATCCACCAATCCCAGGTATATACCTAAGATAAATAAGTCCTTACCACTACCAAAAACCACATTCATTATCCATAGAAGTTTTTTCATAAAAGCAAAAAACTACTAACCCAAATACCTATCAATAACAGTATGGATAAATAAATTTTGGTGTACTCATACAATGAAAATCACTACAACCCATAACAACATGGATGAATCTCAGACACAACGTTTAGGAAAAGAGTCAGACATAAAAGAGTACATACTGCATGATTTCATTTATATTAAGTTTGATGGCAAGACTAATCTAAGTTGATAAAGATCAGAAGGGTCTCTATCTCTGGGGAAGGGAACATAAGGCAGCCTGTTGCAGTGCCATCTTGATCTGGATAATGGCAATATACATATATGTATGTAAAAATTAATAAAATGTTATACTTAAGGTTTATGAACTTTATGCAAAAATTTATATATTTTTAAAAAGAGGAAACACACACACAGTTAATGCTATATAGATCATCTTCCAAGTCCCTGTGAGTTTACATTTTTCAGGCTGTATCTGTGATTGAAGATAATAGAAGAGTTATAAACTTAAGAACAAATCAATAGGCATGACCAGATTTGAAGAACACAAAGAGAAATGACTGAAAAAATAAAAAGAGCCCCAGTGATCTGAGGGCAATATAAAAAAAATCTAACATATGTGTAAGTGGATCCTGGAAAGAGGAAAAAAGGGGGGGAGAGGGAAATAAAAAAAAAGAAAAAACAGCTTGATGACATCATGACCAAAAATTCCCCAAATTTGGTGAAAGACATAAATTTATAGATCCAGGAAGCTCAGTGATTCCAAAGCAGGACAAGTATTTGGGAAAAACAAACCTCAGGGCATCACAATGAAACTGAACATCAAAGAAAAAGAAACACCATGAAAGCAGCCAGAAAAAAATCTCACATTACATAAAAAGAAACAAAAATACATATTACCACTGACTTCTCATCTGAAGCACTGGAGAATACAAGACAGTGGAATTACATCTTTAAAGCACTGTAACTGTCAACCCAGAATTTTATATCCAAAAAGTAATATCCTTCAAAAGTGAAAGTTAAATAACCATTTTCAGACAAATGAAGACTAACTGAAATTATCTCAGCAAGTCTTCACTAAAAGAAACACTAAAGGGAAGTTTCTCAGGCTGAAGGGATATATCATCAGGTGGAAAATCCAACATTTGAGAAAAAAATGAAAAAAACACAAGAAATGGTAATAAGTGCATAAATATAAAAGACTACTTCCCTTGCATTTATTTAAAATACATATAACTGTTTAATGTGGGGTTTACAATGCATGTATAGCATAAAGGGTGGGGCTGTGATAAATGGACCCATACTAATGGAAAGTTCTTACATTTTACATGAAGTAGCACAAAAATAAAAGTCTAAGACTATAAACAGTTAAGGATATGTATTGCAATCCCTGTACAACCAGACAGACAGACATAGCCAGACAGATACACACACACAGAGTGAAAAGATATACCTAAAAAATCAAAAATAATTAAAATGGAATTCTAAAAAATAGCAAATTAAGATAAAAGGCAGGGCTCCTTCCCCGGTGGTCCAGTGCCTAAGACTCTGCACTCCCAAGGCAGGGGACCTGGGTTTGACCCCTGGTCAGGGAACTAGATCCCACATGCCACAACTAAAAGATCGCATGCCACAACTAAAGATTCTTCATGCCACAATTAAAAGATCCCACGTGCCACAATTAAGACCAGACACAGGGCTTCCCTGGTGGCACAGTGGATAAGAATCTGCCTGCCAATGCAGGGGACATGGATTCAATCCCTGGTCTGGGAAGATCCCACATGCCGCAGAGCAACTAAGCCCGTGTGCCACAACTACTGAGCCTGTGCTCTAGAGCCCAAGAGCCACAACTACTGAGCCCGCGTGCCTATATCCCGTGCTCCTCAATAAGAGAAGCCTGCACACCGCAACCAAGAGTAGCCCCCGCTCCCTGCAACTAGAGAAAGCCGCGCACAGCAACAAAGACCCAACACAGCCAAAAATAAATAAAAATTAAAAAAAAAAAAGACCGGATACAGCCAAATAAAATATAAACAAATATTTTTTTAAAAAGATAAAAGGCAGGAAAAGAGAGGAACAACAATAAATAGATGAGACAAAAGGAAAAGTACAAAATGGTAGCCATGTATCATCCACATATATCATCCAACCACATCAATAATATTAAATGTGAGTTATACACTCCAATTTAAAGGCAAAGATTGTCAAAATAGATTAAATATTAAAAAAAAAAATTTTAAAGCATGACCCAACCATATGCCAGATGCACTTACCATATAAAGACACATAAGTTGAAAACAAAAGGGTATAAAAATATATAACGCATACAGAAACTGTAAAAGGTGCAATTTAGACAGCAGGAACATTTCATAATGCTAAAAGGGTCAACTCTTGGTAATGTCTAACAATCCTAAATGCACATGGGCCTAACAACAGAATTTCAAAATAAATGAAAGAATAACTGACAGATTTAAAGGCAGAAATAGACTATTCCACAATCACAATTTGAGGCTTTATCACTCTTTCTCAGCAACAGAACTAGACCAAAACGTTTCAAAATTAGAAAAGACTTGATGATGAATAATGATCTCAATCTCCTGGCTTAAAGAACATTACTTGACCCTATAGAACACTACATTCAACAACAGCAAAACATACATTCTTTTCAGGTATACATGGTATGTCTGCCAGTATAGGCCATGTACTGGGCCAAAAAACAAATCTTAATAGGTTCCAAAAGACTAGAATCTTAAATGTATGCTTTCTGGGGGACTTCCGTGGTGGCACAGTGGTTAAGAATCCAGCTGCCAATGCAGGGGACATGGATTCGATCCCTGGTCTGGGAAGATCCCACATCCCGTGGAGCAGCTAAGCCCATGTGCCACAACTACTGAGCCTGTGCTCTAGAGCCCAGAAGCCACAACTACTGAGCCCACGTGCCACAACTACTGAAGCCTGCACCCCTAGAGCCTGTGCTCCGCAACAAGAGATGTCACCACAATGAGAAGCCCACACACCGCAACGAACAGTAGCCCCTGCTCACTGCAACTAGAGAAAGCCTGCACACAGCAATGAAGACCCAACGCAGAGAAAAATAAATAAATAAAATAAAAATTTTTTAAAAAGGATGAGAACTGAATATAGTAGACAAGATTATATAACATGATTTCCAAGAGATCTAAAAATATTTTCATTTTATTACTGCCTGATGCTTTTTATCACTTTCTTCAAAGCTATTTAGGTATACGCTTCAAGAAGAAAACCATTTCGAAACTTCTGCCAGAAACAAAGCAGTCTCCTTACATACACTGACTCAGTCCTTATAAATCTTAAACTTTTATTCAATGATTTTCTTTTTGCAGATGAGAAATTCACCTCTACTAATTTTATAGTGGCTAGATGAAGGCTATTCAATTCAATAAACATTTGAAATTATAGGAAATAATATATGACCAACTGAACTTAATTTTCAAGTACTGAAATAATTTGAGGGACTTCCCTGGTGGTACAGTGGTTAATAATCCGCCTGCCAATGCAGGGGACACAGGTTCCTTCCCTGGTCTGGGAAGATCCCACGTGCTGCAGAGCAACTAAGGCTGTGCGCCACAACTACTGAACCTGTGCTCTAGAGCCCGCGAGCCACAACTACTGAGCCCGCACGCCACAACTCCTGACCTGCATGCTGCAACTACTGAAGCCTGCATGCAGCAATGAAGACTCAATGCAGCCAAAAATAAATTAAAATTAGAAAAAAAATAATAATTTGGCATCAAATTACAATTAATGTTTACTTGAATTCCTACCACAGAAATTCCAGGAAATTTTGGAAAAACATGCACTGAATATATATAATAAAAATCTGGGACTTCCCTGGTGGCATAGTGGTTAAGAATCCGCCTGCCAATGCAAGGGACACGGGTTCCATCCCTCGTCTGGGAAGATCCCACATGCCGCAGAGCAACTAAGCCCATGAGGCACAACTACTGAAGCCCATGTGCCTAGAGCCTGTGCTCCACAACAAGAGAAGCCACCGCAATTGAATCCCGCGCACCGCAACAAGTAGTAGCCCCCACTCACTGCAACTAGAAAAAGCCCGCGCATCAACAAAGACCCAACGCAGCCAAAAATAAATAAATAAATAAATATATAGATTTATTTTTTAAAAATCCAATTCATATTGTTATAATCTAGTACATAAAATTCTACTAACTGCTCTTAAAATTTTACTCATCCACAGCCTTCACACCTAGTATCATGTGACTAAACTCTCAGCAACCAACAGATTCATTCAGACAGTATCAATTAGAAGTGGATTACTGTTCAACCAAAGATACTACCTGGTCTGGACATGAGGATAAAAAAACTCCACAAATTGGCCTCAAAGAAGGGTGGTATTCATGTGCTTAAAAAACTCCTTGGTCACCTAGCTTTGTTAATCATGCAAAACCACAATGTAGACATATCACTCTTTTTTTTTTTTTTTTTTTTTTTGCGGTACGCGGGCCTCTCACTGTTGTGGCCTCTCCGTTGCGGAGCACAGGCTCTGGACGCGCCGGCTCAGCGGCCATGGCTCATGGGCCCAGCCGCGGCATGTGGGATCTTCCCAGACTGGGGCACGAACCCGTGTCCCCTGCATCGGCAGGTGGACTCTCAACCACTGCACCACCAGGGAAGCCCGACATATCACTCTTTAGCTCTATTTTTTAATTTTTTTTTTTTAGCTATCTTTTTAAAAATTCAAATTCCTCTGTCATTTAAGGATTCTACCAATTTCACTGGTACCTTCCTCTTTTTTCCTCTCAACTACTCTTTTAGGATGCTTTAGCTCCAGCAAAACTATTCTACTCATTTTTTTCAAACACACCAAGCATGCTTCGGTCTCTGTCTTTGTCCCTTCTATTCATCTGTTTGAAATGTTTTACCACCTATTTGCTTACCAAAGTCTAAGCCTTCAAATCCCAGTACAACTGTCACCTTTTCCTTGAAACTTCTCTTGACCACCAAAATTCTTAGTACCTCTTTATCCAAAGAAACAGATACAATCCTAGCACATAATTGACATTTAACTTATGATATAGTAATCTCAAATATCCTTCATATAAATGGAAATCCATTCCAGTGTTATTCCTAGTATAAATGCAGGTTCCCCAATGGACTCATGCTGTCTAAAGGCTGGCTTTATCAGCACTAATCACAGCGCCCCTATTTGGTAGGAAGTTTTAAGTGTTTGATCTTAATAATAATTTTATAATATAACATGAAAAACAACACATATATTATGGCAGTTCCCAACTTTTAAAATATCACATAATATACAAAAAATGATGTAATATTTGTAATCTCCAAAGGCTGAGGGACTCTGTATTTAGGCATACTTACAACTGTGTAGAGTATCAGTTGGGAAGATCTGTACTAATGTATAAGACCAAATGCCAACAGCAAGGGAAAGAAATTTAGCAAACTCCTTCGCTATGTTTGTGTTTGGCTTTCTATTACAACCGTTATCTAGAAACGTCTCGATTTGTTGTCTTCAGCAAATAAAAACTTGTTATGCTTTTATATCATGTATAAACTCCACTCATTTTATCTTTCTGAGCAGTGAATTCAACTGGACATACTTCCATATGCCAACAACCTCAGCCAAAGTAGTATTTAATTTAAATAATTAACTCTGAAAATAGAAGCTAATAGGAACAAAATTCATTAATGCTTTAAGCCTATTCTCCTACTGTGAACACAAAGCAGTTTTTCCCTTGGACATCTATAGATTTCTGATAATGGGAAAATAAATCACGGCACTGGCATGTAAAATGCCAGTGCCGCTATTTATTTCATTTATGATTTTTAATAATAAGCCTTCACCTCATTTCTATTTAACTCAAGGTCTTGAATGAAGACCTAAGTGAGGCTTGATGATTTCAACATCTTTGTTCCCACCCTCATTTCTTTAAACATACTAAAAAAGTCTCTCAATTCCTTTTGAGTTTCTAAGGAAATCTAAATAGGGCTCTTATCCTTTTGAACCTCAATGTAGCACTTATATTTAATCATTCTCATAAAGAACTTCTCTTGTTGCCGGGAGGCAATAAAATGGATTTTGGGGGCAAGATGTTAATTTGCCAATTTGCTACTTTAAAAGTAGGTATTACTTGACAATACATTACTGAGAGGCTGGACACTCTTATACTTGCTGGTGGAAGTACAAAATGGTACAACCCATGTGAAGGAGAATATGACCACCTCTAACAAAAACACTCAGAAATGTACCCTTTGGCCCAACAATCCTAGGAACTTACCCTAAAGATACACTTCCACAAATACCAAGATGTGTAACAAGGTTATTCACTTCAGCATTACTTGTAAAAGGAAAATATTACAAGCAATCTCAAATCAACGAGAGCCTAGTTGAGTAAACTATGGCACATCTACACAAAGAATACTATAACACCATGAAAATAAATTTAAAGACATTTCCAGATATGGTGTGATTTCCAAGACATATTGGGTGAAGAAAGCAAAGTACAATAGAGTATACATAGCAGTTTATCTTTTAAGAAGAAGGGCAGTAACACAGAAAGGACAAACCAGAAACTAATGAAAATGATTATCTACAGAGGGGAGGTGGGTGGAAATGAAGTGGAAAGGATAAAGATGGGAAGAAGCCTTCTAGAAGTGTAAGTTTTTCTATAGTTTTGACTCGTGAACCATGTAAAATTAAATAAAAAGAATGAACAATGTAATTCCTAAAACTGAATACAAACACTCCTACAACTGAACAACAATAAAACAAATAACCTGATTAAAAAAAGGGCAAAGGACTTGAATAGACATTTTTCTAAATAAGGTACACAAATGGCCAATAAGCATGAAAAGATGCTCAACATCACCAGCCCTCAGGGAAACACAAACCAAAACCACGAGACATTACCTCATACCTGTTAGAATGGCCACTAACAAAAACACAGAAAATAAGCACTGATGTGGAGAAACTGAAACCCTTGTGTACTACTGGTGGGAAGGTAAAATGAAGCAGCTACTATGGAAAACAGTATGAAGGGGTTCCTCAAAAATGTTTAAATAGAATTCTCATTTGACCCAGCAATCCCAGCAATATATATCTGAAAGAATTGAAAACAGGATCTCAAAGAGATATATGCACACCCATGTTCACTGCAGCGTTATTCAAGATAGCTGAAAGGTGGAAGCAACCTAATTGCTTCCATCATCCATTAATGGATAAAGAAAGTGTGGTAGATATATACACTGGAATACTACACAGCCTTAAAAAAGAAGAAAATCCTGTCATATGCTACAACATGAATAAACCTTAAGGACTTCATGCTAAGTGAAATAAGCCAGTCACTAAAGGACAAATACAATATGATTCCACATTTATATGTGAGGTATCTAAAGTAGTCAAACTCCTAGAAACAGGAAGTGGTCACTAAGGGCTGAGGGGGATGGGGGAAAGGGAGTTGTTCAGTGGGTACAGAGTTTCAGTTTTACAAGATGAACTTTCTAGAGATCTGTAATATTGACCATGTACATACAGTTAACACTACTGTACTGTGTACACTTAAAAATGGTTAAGATGGTTTTTGTTATGTTTTTTACCACAATAAGAACAAAAATCAAGCAAGGATAATACTCGTCAGTAGAAATGAAGAGTCCAGTCCACAAGAGTGAATGTATGTATGTATGCGTATATACACATAAAATTGAATACAAACGAAAAAAATAAACCAATTGTTGGGACTTCCCTGGTGGCGCAGTGGTTAAGAATCCGCCTGCCAATGCAGGGGACATGGGTTCCATCCCTGGTCCAGGAAGATCCCACATGCCGCAGAGCAACTAAACCCGTGCTCCACAACTACTGAGTCTGCACTCTAGAGCCTGCAAGCCACAACTACTGAGCCCATGCCCTGCAACTACTGAAGCCCATGCTCTGCAACAAGAGAAGTCACAGCAATGAGAAGCCCGTGCACCACAACGAAGATTAGCCTCCACTCGCCACAACCAGAGAAAGCCCGTGAGCAGCAATGAAGACCTAACACAGCCATCAATCAATCAATCAATCAAGGCAACATTTTATAACCATCAAAGTGGGTGCTAAAACAGTTGAGTAAGAATTGTTGGAAAACAAATTATTCTTAAAAAATATTTATTATCTTAAATATTACTTATTAATTGCAAAGGGAGGGAAATACCTTTACAATGCAGAGAGCTGTACACAAGTGATCAAATGTAGCAAAGCCAATAGGAAAAAACGACATTATATGTCTCCTGATTGATGCTAAGGGAACTACACAACACCAATTGTGTAGTATACTTGCCAAAAAAGGTTCAATTTGAATCTAGGCATGAGGAATAAGACAAAACAGATTATGAACTCTTATAAGACAAATGCTTCAAAAAATGTCATGAACAACACACCCCCAGAAAATGAGAGGACTTCCTAGATTAAAACAGACAAAAGAGACGTAATAAATGCATGTGATCCTATACCGCAACTTGGATAGAGGAAGAAAAATTCAACTTTTAAAAAGTCATTTTTAGGGCAGCTGAGGGAATTTTATTATGGATAGTATAACAGATATCACTGTATCAATGTTAAATTCCTTGAGTGTGATAATGATAATTGTTATAAAGTAGGAGAATGTCCTTGTTCTAAGAAGACTGCTGAAGCATTCAGAGGTGGAATGTCATGACAGATGCAAGTAACTCTCAAACAAAAAAGTATGTTACACCTGTCTCCCTCTGTGTGTGTGTGTTTGGAGAAACTTTAAAGCAAGCAAAAGTAACAAAATGTTAACAACTGGTGAATCTAAATGAAGGGATGAGTGTTGAAGGTACAACTTTTCCAACTTTTCTAGAGGGATAAAATGTCTCAAAATAAGAAGTTAAAATAGATTTTTTATAAAAAGAGAGAAGGGGGGATCATCATTATGATTGGCCATGATATTTTCTAGTAAAAATTCAAAAAATGTAAGAAACAAGTTCTAGGATCAAATCATCAGCCTCCCCCATAATTCTTCCCTAATTAGCACGTAAAAAAGTTCCTACAATTTTTCTTACAGTATTTAAAATAAATTTTACAAATCTAGCAAATTGGCTGCAAATATATACTGTTGTTTTTGAGATTAAATGTTTTTCAAATGTATGACTGTAACTACAAAGTATAGTACACTTTGGCTTATCATGAGAGCTCCTGTGGTAGATTAAAGATGGCTACAAATTCTTTCCTACTTCTTCCATTGAGAAGTAGGGTCAATTTTTCTCTCCTTGAATGTCAGCTGTGCTATGACTACTTTAAACCGTAGAGTAAGGTAGAAGTGCCACTGCCAATTCTGAATAAAGTTTTTAAAAGTACTGGCAACTTCCTCCATAGTGTCTTGGAACCCTGAACCGAACTACCCTGCTGGATAGACCATGTGGAGAAGCCTTAACACTACATCATAGACAGGAAGAAGGGCCCAGCTGACTCCAGTCTTTCCGCTGTTCCTACTGAGGTACCAAGTGTTTGAGAGAAGCCAGTGTGTGTATACTTCACCAGTAAAATCACCAGCTGAATACCAGTGAGTGAGCCCAGTATGCGATGTGGAGCAGAATAATCAAGCCAAGCCCTGCCCAAATTTCTAATCCACAAAACTGTGAGATAGTAAGAAAAGTTACCAAGAGTAGGCAAAAAGTAGAAGTCACCCAAGTGTCCATCAAAGGATGAAAGGATAGGGCTTCCCTGATGGCGCAGTGGTTGAGAGTCCACCTGCCGATGCAGGGGACACAGGTTCGTGCCCCGGTCCGGGAAGATCCCACATGCCACGGAGCGGCTGGGCCTGCGAGCCATGGCCGCTGAGCCTGCGCGTCCGGAGCCTGTGCTCCGCGACGAGAGAGGCCACAACAGTGAGAGGCCCGCGTACCACCAAAAAAAAAAAAGGATGAAAGGATAAACAAAAGATGTTATACACATGAATTCTGACACATACTACGATACAGATAAACCTTGAAGACATTATGCCAAGTGAAATAAGCCAGTCACAAAAGCAGCAATATTGTATGATCCCACTTATATGAAGAGAAAGGTGGTTGCCTGGGCTGGGGGAAGGGGAGAATAGAGTTATAATTTAATGGGTACAGAGTTCAGCTAAGGATGATGAAAAGTTGTGGAGATGGATGATGAGGTTGCACAACAATGTGAATGTACTTACGGCACTGAACTGTACACTTAAAAATGATTAAAATGGTAGGGGCTTCCCTGGTGGTGCAGTGGTTAAGGATCCACCTGCCAACACAGGGAACAAGGGTTCGAGCCCTGGTCCGGGAAGATCCCACATGTCGTGGAACAACTAAGCCCACGCACACATAACTACTGAGCCTGCGCTCTAGAGCCCAGAAGCCACAACTACTGAGCCCGCGTGCCACAACTACTGAAGCCTGCGCGCCTAGAGCCCGTGCTCTGCAACAAGAGAAGCCATTGCAACAAAAAGCCCGCGCACCACAACGAAGAGTAGCCCCCGCTCACTGCAACTAGAGAAAGCCCGCGCGCAGCAACAAAGACCCAACGCAGCCAAAAATAAATAAATAAATAGACAGATAACTAGATAAATAAATAAATAAAATAAAAGCTGTGCTGCATGAAGTATTACTTCACAAATGTATATTGGCTATATTTTAGGATTTCATTTTAAGAAATCTTGCCTCCCATTTACCTTCTTAGTTACTTAGCAGAATCTTCTGCATTAATACAAATATTAAAGTAAAAGATATAAACAAAATTCAGACTTGAAATTACATACTGAATTATGAGCAAAATTAGCATACTATGTGGCAGTTAGGGATAAATAAAAGTCATTTATGCAAGTGAAAATAATTACAACAAATCAAGTATTTCTGAGGTCCACCTGAAGGGAAGGAAAATGAAAGAATTCATGGCCTTCCTGCCCCTAATCTATTCCTCCCCTCTTCCAACCTAGGTTTGATGGGAAAAGGGAGATGTCCTACCTAAATCAAGCCCACCATACCCCAATTCCTACTGAACTATCCAACAGGCCAGACTATAGGAAGGAGATGCAAGAGCATGTGGAAGAGGGAGAATGGCTGACAGAAAGAGAAAGATTACAGAAAAATACAAAGAAAACACAGAAGTAACACCTAGTGGGAGAAAAGTGGGGGACATGTTCAGAACAATAAAACCCTATTATTTAATTTTTCCTAATTCTTAGCACCAAGGTAATAAGTATTTTGATTTGATTCTGTGACAGAATGAATATGGCAGGTTTGGGTATGGAGTTGTGGCTAGAGAACTGTCTGGGGCACTGAACTCTGAGAGCAGATAATAAGAAATGGGTATAGTAACAAACTTCATCCTAATCCCTCCCTTTAAAAACCAAGGCTTTCAAGGGCTTCCCACTTCCAAAATAGCAAAAAAGGAAGAAAAAAAAAGTGTGTAGCACACAGCTTTGTAATATATGATCTGAGATAGACTGTGTATAACAAACTGTGGGCAGAAGCACTTAACGGAACTTTGTACAACATTGTTTATAGGTGTATCTTGTTTATAAAACTTATCAGACATGATTTGCATTAGTTTCAGAATCCTCAATGAAATCTTGATGCTTAATGTAACATTGGTATTAAAATGTCTGCTATCCTTGCAAACAGCTTTTGTATGAATTTTAACGTTTCTGCCAATTAATATATATTTGTAATTTATCTAAATAAAAAACTGTTAATGATGGTTTTCAGCTTTATGTGACTAGGGTTGGTCACAACCTCTGAGACTCAGTTTCTTCATTCGGAAAATTAGAACAAAATGAAATAGCCTCTAAGCTACCTTCTGGTTCTAAAATTCTAAATATCTGTGTTATCATCTCTAGTATGCAATCTCAGATAAAGTACTTAGTTGCAATTCAGAATATTTTCAAATTATCCTTCATCTTCAAAAATAAAAATATTTCTCTAAACCAGTATTAATACAAAGTATTCGAAGAGTAGTCCCCACTCCACGAAAGCCCTAGCAGCAAAGACACAACGCAGCCAAAAAAACTATTATTTAATTTTTCCTAATTCTTAGCACCAAGGTAATAAGTATTTTGATTTGATTCTGTGACAGAATGAATATGGCAGGTTTGGGTATGGAGTTGTGGCTAGAGAACTGTCTGGGGCACTGAACTCTGAGAGCAGATAATAAGAAATGGGTATAGTAACAAACTTCATCCTAATCCCTCCCTTTAAAAACCAAGGCTTTCAAGGGCTTCCCACTTCCAAAATAGCAAAAAAGGAAGAAAAAAAAAGTGTGTAGCACACAGCTTTGTAATATATGATCTGAGATAGACTGTGTATAACAAACTGTGGGCAGAAGCACTTAACGGAACTTTGTACAACATTGTTTATAGGTGTATCTTGTTTATAAAACTTATCAGACATGATTTGCATTAGTTTCAGAATCCTCAATGAAATCTTGATGCTTAATGTAACATTGGTATTAAAATGTCTGCTATCCTTGCAAACAGCTTTTGTATGAATTTTAACGTTTCTGCCAATTAATATATATTTGTAATTTATCTAAATAAAAAACTGTTAATGATGGTTTTCAGCTTTATGTGACTAGGGTTGGTCACAACCTCTGAGACTCAGTTTCTTCATTCGGAAAATTAGAACAAAATGAAATAGCCTCTAAGCTACCTTCTGGTTCTAAAATTCTAAATATCTGTGTTATCATCTCTAGTATGCAATCTCAGATAAAGTACTTAGTTGCAATTCAGAATATTTTCAAATTATCCTTCATCTTCAAAAATAAAAATATTTCTCTAAACCAGTATTAATACAAAGTATTCGAAGAGTAGTCCCCACTCCACGAAAGCCCTAGCAGCAAAGACACAACGCAGCCAAAAAAAAAAAAAAAAAAATACAAAGTATTCATTCGTTCATTCAAGGAATATATGTTGAGAACCTATGTGCCAGGTATTAAACTTAGCACTGGGAGGATACAAAAGTAAACAAATAGATGTGATACCTATATTCATGAAGCTTACAGAGAAGCTGGGGAGACAAACCAAATAAACACAGGCATAAATGTAATATCACATCTGTACTAAGTGATATGAAGGAATTAAAAGAATATATTAACAGGGAATCTAAGAGACGTCCCTTAATGAACTGGGAGGAAGAGTATGTATATGGGCTACATAATTCTAAATCTGTCTAGACAGAAATGAGCATGGCATGTTCAAGGAACTGACAGAAGGCCAGTGTGATTGGACATAAAAATATTTAAAGTAGTTCCTTAGAAACAGAAATAAAAACTTCTAAAACACAAAAGTATGTCTAAGTTCTTCCAAAGATGTACTCTAAGAATTATTTTCAAGAAAGCTTCAAAGCATCACAATAATTTCTCTCTAATGTTAAAAAAACAAAACGCTGTCCCATATCTCCCAAAAGACCAAGTTAACTCTCATTGATTCCCTTCTCTTTTCACTTTACTGATTTCAACTGCATAATAAAAATCACAACTTGTTTGTTCAACTTCGTTTAGATTCCTTAGAAGAAAGAGCTATAAGAATAAAAAGATACATGATGCTATTGCCCTGGCTCTGCCACTAACCTGTCCTATGGTTGACCTTGGTAAATGTTACTTGGCCACTTTGGGTCTAACTTTTGTTATCTGTGAAATAAAAGGAGTTTCAGAATTTATTTTAGAATCCTTCTAACTCTAAAATTATGGTTCCACTGTAAAAATGCTTGTTCCAGTCTTGAAAACTGAAGAAAATGGACCAAACATCTCTGAATTCCACTAACCGAGATTTTTTTTTTTTTTTTTTAATTTTTGGCTGTGTTGGGTCTTTGTTGCTGCACGCGGGCTTTCTCTAGTTGCGGCGAGCGGGGGCTACTCTTCGTTGCAGTGTGTGGGCTTCTCGTTGCAGTGGCTTCTCTTGTTGCGGAGCACAGGCTCTGGGTGTGCGGGCTTCAGTAGTTGTGGCATGTGGGCTCAGTAGTTGTGGCACGTGGGCTCAGTAGTTGTGGCTCGAGGGCTCTAGAACACAGGCTTAGTAGCTGCGGCACACGGGCTTAGTTGCTCCGTGGCATGTGGGATCTTCCCAGACCAGGGCTCGAACCTATGTCCCCTGCACTGGCAGGTGGAGTCTTAACCACTGCGCCACCAGGGAAGCCCCACTGACCAAGATTTTACTTGCCTTTAAGCACTTTTGTATCTATACAGCATTTGAACATTGTTACTGTGTCATAACAAACTACTGAATTTATAAAATTTATCCACAAATAACACGAAAGTTATCAAAAATACAGTTAAATATTGTTTGAAACCTATACTTCCAATGAGACAGTAATACTTTAAACATGGATCCCTAAAATGTACAAAGTCAAAATCAACTTAGAAAGGCAGGAGGAAGACAGAATAATTCTTGAGAAAAGCAAAATTTTAGCAATAGGACATTCAAATTGGTTAATATGTATATCAAATTTAACTTCCAAAAGAACTCATAAAAAATGAATATTCTAACCGTATGCTCATTCTAGACTTGGTGTCAATTTCTAGTTAACATTATTTCTGATATTTAATCTATTTCCAAATGGAAGATGTATATACAACCATAACTTTTCTTTTTTTTAACAAGATTATCCATCAATAGAATTCAAGGTTTTGATATTCTTAATATGAAAATAAAAATTAAAAGACCTATAAATTTTTTAACTTAGCTTTATATTTCATAATTCATATTTCAGCATCTCAGAACACTTAAGAACAATAACAATATAACCTTAAGAAGCATCAATTAAGCACCCTACTTTATGTACAGTCTTTAGTATCAAGGTTTATTTTAATGGACGGCATTGTGTCCCATTCCTTCCAAATGGGCAACGAACTGCAGAATCCAATTAGATTTTTAACAACAAACTACAGGAATACCTTAAATATTAATCACTCGTAACATGGTAAACATTTACTAGGCACTATAAGTTCTAAAAGCAAAGGGGCAAGATTATTCCTTAAAATACATTTCACCAAGTGCCCAAGGTGAAGACTGGCAAAGTGTCAACATCGTTTCTTCCCTTACCTCCCAACAACTCTGATTGATTCTAACACTGAAATGTGTCTTGTATCATTCCCTATCGCTCTATTCCCACTATCATAGCCCTACTTCATGATTTCAACATCTCTGACCTAGACTACTGTTAACAGTTTCCTAGCTGGACTCCCTGTCTCCAGTCTTACCCTGTTCCAATCCAGACCCGATAGTGACAACCAAAACATCTCCAGCATTGCCAAATGTCTCCTGGGGGTCAAAGATGTCCTGGTTGAGAACCATTGCATCAAGCTGATCCCTTAACAAGAATAGCACTTACTTTTTAAGGCTGTGTCCACAATCTATGTCCATGCAACAAAAAGCAAAAAATTAACTTACCTAAGGCTGAAACTTACAACCTTGACATTAGGACCACCATGCTTAAAGATATGCTGACTCCTTATAAAAAGAGCCATAATTACCCTCTCTTAAAACCCCTTTGGGGACTTCCCTGGTGGTCCAGTGGTTAAGACTCTGTGTTCCCAATGCAAGGGGCGCAGGTTTGATCCCTGGTCAGGGAACTAGATCCCCGCATGCCACAACTTAAGACCCAGCACAGCCAAATAAATAAATATTTAAACAAACAAACACACACAAACCTTTCTGAACATGTGGACATAAATCATCACCTTACTTAAGGCCTGAATTTTGAAAAGTCAGTACCTTCTGTCAAAGTTTAACCATACTATATACATATTTAAGCTTCTGGATGTTAGAAAATTGTGATAATTTTTAAAATGTCTTTTGTGCTTTGATAAATCAGTCCCTTCAGAAGTTGATGAAAACCTTCCTAAGCAAATTACTGCCTACCTTTAAGGCTGCAAGCTACTCTGTATAGTATTCTCATAAATATTTCTAGGGAAAAAAAAAAACCTTAAAAAATACTCGAATTCTTATACTTAAAAAAAAAAAGTAAGATTAAAAAAGATCACACACACCTTTCTAATTTCCCATAATGGTTATGTCCCTAACAGAAATCATCATTCAAAGATATAGCCAAGATAGAACAGTACCTTTCAGAGGCGGTAAAAGAGAAGACGTAAAATATCTTAAAAAAAAAAAAAAAAAAAAAAAAAAAAAAAAAAAAACCCCTGGTCGGTGAAACTCTTAAAGGCCAGGCCCAGAGTACCTTTCAGAGGCGGTAAAAGAGAAGACGTAAAATATCTTAAAAAAAAAAAAAAAAAAAAAAAAAAAAAAAAAAAAGCCCTGGTCGGTGAAACTCTTAAAGGCCAGGCCCAGCAGAGCTGTAATACCACAGGAGAGAGCACCTCCTACCACAAACGTCTGAAACGTGAACATTCTGTCCAGAGGAGCTTACCTTCAGTCGTTTGATCATTTCGTCGGTGGTGATCTTGTCGGTGATCTCCTTTACCCCTGGAGGGTAAGCGATCTTCCCGTCGGCACTCACGACGCCACAGAGGGCAGGGGCAGGCTTGGGCTGCGCGGTCGAGAAGTCCATCCTGGGGGACAACTTTTCTTTCACAGTCCTCTACCGGCCTCTATCGGTCAGAAAACAAAAGTTCAGCGGGAAAGGGACGACTTTGTAACCTCTTTTTTCATTTCAAAAATCTCTAATCTGCAAAGGGCCCTTTCTCCCGGGAGGCCGGGGACTCGCGGCGGCCCCGCCACCCGCTCCTTCCCGGGGCTTGGATCCTGGCGGCCGCCGCGCCGCGCCCACCCACGCGGACCCCTCCAACACCGGGCTCACTGGGCTCTCTGGCATCGGCGGCCGCGAGAAGCACCGGGCAGCGCCAGGAGTTTCCCAGTCCTCCTTTCACAATGAAATCCACCCCCAAACACCAAAGTCCGAAGTCTGGCGGCTTCGAGAGCCCAGCAAGGCCCCTAAAGCCCCCGCTCGGTCAGAGAGAAGCCTCGAGTCCCCGCCCGGCCGGTCCCCTCCGGGAAAGGAGACGCGAGGCCTATAGGGCTCGGCTTAGGCCGCAAAACTAGGGACCCAACCGGACCCACACGCAGCGGCGTCTCCTAGGGACGAACGCCCTTGCCGGGAAGAGCTGCTGAACCCCAGGCGTCCCCGCCACGCTCCCGCCCCTCCCGTGTCCCGCTCCCCCACCCCCGCGAGAGGGGAAAACAAGCCGCCCTCCACCCCGAACCCCTAGCCAGGAAGCGGCTGACGCGGCTCCGCACTTCACATTTTGTTCCTTCAACTTCGGCTGAGGCTCCCCGGCGGCTTCTCTCGCCCCTGGCCACTCGGCGCCGCCGAGGCCTTACCGGCACCTCCGGGAACCCCGCCGGGCCTTGGTCCCGCGCCCCCACCCCCCACCCGCTCCAGTCTCCCCTTCCGTCCCCTCCCTCCACCAGCCGAGGGCGGGAGCCGAGCCGCCGCCGCCTTTACCTCCTCCTCATGCGGGCGGAAGGTGCATCGAGCGCCCGGGCCTCTGTCAGGTGGTTGCGCCGCCGCCCCTCTCCGGGCTGCACACAAAGCGGCTCCGCGGGTCCCGCCGCCGCCCGCCCCGGAGCGGCGCTGGGGCTGGCGGTGCCGAGGAGGAGCAGTCGCCGCGGGGGGAGACGCGGGGCGAGTGAGCGCTGGGCGGGGAGACACTGCCGCTCTCCGTCTGGCCGAGGAAAAGCAGCCTCGGAAAAGGATCCTCCGGGAGCGTGTGCTCGTGTGTTCGCCCCGGAACCCCGGGCCCGCCCGTCGGCACCTCGCGCAGGCCGGGTCCGCCAACCCGGACCCGGACGCCCCTCGCAGCGGCGCGCGCCCGGCAGTCAGTGCTCCGGGTAGCCGGCGCCTCTCGCACACACCGGCCGGTCACGCGAGCGGTGCGAGAGCACGCGAGAGAAGGGCGCGCGCCTCGCTCCCGCCCCTTCCTCCGCAGGCCGTGCCTCCGCCTCCCTCGGGCCTGAGGCGGTGGCGCGCGGGGCAGACAGCGCCGCCACCCGGTTGGCGCCAAGACCTGCCGCGCCGAACGCCTCCGGGAGGACCGGACCCGAAAGGCGAGCGGAGGAGGAGCCGGCTGGCGGGAAGCGAACCGGTCCCCGCGGCCCTGTGAGGGCAAGCGGGACGAACAGGGCTTTACCTTATGCCGCGGAGATGAGTTCATGACTTTTGGGGTTCATCCTGAGGGACGTGGACGGAAATGGTTGAAAATTGGTGAATTACTTGGTGAAAATGAACTGATTTCCTCCCCAGGGATAGAGGATCTGCAAACTGAGGAAAAGTTTTGCAACATGGTACAACGTGGGCCACTCATTCTTGTTCCTTCTGACAGCCACCAGAGTTTGCCCTCCCCTCTTTAGATGTCTAAAATTAATATTTTGAAAGCAGCAAAATATGAAAATAGCATTGAGTCGAGTAGTTCTCAAAGAAAGGTCTGAAACTTAGGATCCTGGGCTCCACTCCCAAACCTGGAGAATGAAGATCTATGAGACTGGAATCCAGAAATAAGCGTGTTTACAAATTAGATAGATGGCTCTTGTGAATATGGAATAATTCATTTTTTTTAAGTGTTAAGTATACCGAAGAATAACTTTCTTTCATCCAAAGGAAAGCCCAATGCAGTGGTGTTTGAGCAGTTTAATGTAAAAGAAAATTGAAGCAGGTGAACCTCAGGAGAACGTACCTAATTTCCGAAAATGAAGTTGAAAAAAGAACACAATAATGTGAAATAGCAGGCAACTCTTGAAACTGACCACTACCATAGTTTAAAATGATATTCGATTATTTATTTAAATTATTCTTGATGGATATCCAACGGTCTTTTCCACATTCTTTGCTTGATTTTAAAAATATTATAGGTGCTGGGACTTCCCTGGTGGTGCAGTGGATAGGACTCCACTCTCCCAATGCAGGGTGCCTGGGTTTGATCCCTGGTCAGGGAACTAGATCCCACATGCATGCCACAACTAAGAGTTCGCATGCTGCAACTAAGGGTTTGCATGCTGCAGCTAAGGAGCCTGCCTGCTGCAACTAAGACCCGGTGCAACCAAATAAATAAATAAATATTAAAAATTCTTTCTTAAAAAAAATATATAGGTGCCGCCCTCACTGAATTGTTTTTCAGGTATTCCACGAGGGAACAATCATCTTGGAATCTAACATACCACAGTTGCTGATTTGTTACAACTCTGCCCAAAAGTCAGAGCTTTGTTCTTGAGCATTTAGAGTAGCAGGCAGAATCCATTTAAGATTGTCTTCATCCAAACTATGAAATTGACCAAAACCTACACTCTTTTTAGGCTCTTCTCTCACTTACGATTTTTAAAAATCTGTCACATTTAAATAGCTAAAGAGTGCTGCGTTTTGTTTTCATTCTTGCTCTAAGTAATTTACCCATAATTAAATGGAGTTTTGTATATACCCATAAGTTTTAATTTTATACAACTTATTACTTTTTTAATAGTTTGATTTTATAAACATTCATAGGATAGTAAGCCCTAAGGATTATAACACATAAAAATGTTGAATTTATATAATTCTAAAATTCAGGAATCCTGAAATTCTTGTTTTTACTTTCTTGTTTTAAAAGTTTTCACTTAGTGTAAATGAGAACAGGTACATTCATTTGAACAATTATTTAAAGAGGACCTATTATACAAGGCATTGTTTTGGGCACTGAGAAAAAAATCTGTAGTGGGAAAGTGGACAAAAATCCCTACCTGTTGTGGTAGAGCTTAATTTGTTTGGGGAGAGATAGACAAAAAAAATAAATAAATTGCTATGGAAGAAAATAAAGTAGGGAAGCAGGGGTGGGACGCAGAGCACATGTAACCTTTTAGGCCTTTGGCCTTTGGAAAGGCTTTGGCATGTACTCTGAGATGGGAGTGTTTTAAAAAGAGAAGTGATATTATATGATTTATGTTCTATGTGCTAGGCAACCTTTGACAAATTAATCTTTCTGTGCCTCATTTTCCTCATCTGTAAAACAAGGATAATAGTTTCTATTTCAGAGGGTCATTATGAGGGATAAATAAGTTAACATTTGTAAAGTGCCTAGAATAGTAACTGGTACATACTAAGCTCCACATAATTTTTTAATATATGTAAAATGAAAGAATCACTCTAGCTGCTGGGTTGAAAATAATGTAGAGATGCAAAAGTAAAAGTAGGGTAACCAAGTATAAGACAGCTGCAAAAATCCCAAGGAGAGGGGCTTCCCTGGTGGCGCAGTGGTTGAGAGTCCGCCTGCCGATGCAGGGGAC
>NC_041220.1:79110792-79132147 GCF_002837175.3 Physeter macrocephalus | reverse complement strand
GAGAATCTGCCTGCCGATGCAGGGGACACGGGTTCGTGCCCCGGTCCGGGAAGATCCCACCTGCCGCGGAGCAGCTGGGCCTGTGAGCCATGGCCGTGGAGCCTGTGCTCCGCAACGGGAGAGGCCACAACAATGAGAGGCCCGCATACTGCAAAAAAAAAAAAAAAAAAAATCCCAAGGAGAGATGGTAATAAGAACTGGGTATAACAGTGGAAGTGATGAAAAATGGTACAAGAAAGCAAGGATGGCTGCAAAGTTTTTGACCTGTGTAACTAGAAGGATGAAGTTACCACTAACTGGGATGAGGAGGACTGTGCTTGGAACAGATTGAGAGTCAGAATGTCTTTTAGAATCTAAGCTATTTAAAAGTTAATTTAACAGTTACTCAGCTCCTGCAGTGGGTAAGGCATTATACTAGGCCCTGGGGAAATATTTAGAAAACAAGAAGACAAAGTCCCTGATCTTGACAGGATCAGAGTCTAATGGAGGAATCACAGACATACAATGAAACATAATCAAGGCAAGGCTGTGATTTATACTATAATAAGGATTTACATTATATTGTCTGGGAGCCTCGGAAAGGGGTGCTATGGGAACTTCCCAAAGGAAGGGGCATTTGAGGCTGGGCATTGGAGAGTGAGTTGTGGTGAGTAGTTTTTGTGGGGCAAGCAATAGTTAACAGAGATAACCACAAGGTGAAAAAGGCCTGGAGGTAATTAAGTACAATTTCTTTTTGAGGAAAACACTTTGATGTGATTAGAACAATAGTTGCATAAAAGAGTAGCTTGGCTTTGTGAGACTTATTCTACCCCCACTTAATTTCCATCAGCCCGTCTCCCATATACAAATGTATAAGCATACAATCTACGTACAAAATGGCATCCAATGCAGCTTCAGGACGAACCCTTAACCCCCTATTTCAATCATACTACCAGCCACGAATTCTTCCTACATAGAAATTCTAGATCCAAACTCTAGGGCACTGCAACAGTGGAAATGTTCCACACTTGCATTGTCCAGTACTGTAGGTACCAGCCACATGTGACTATAAAACACCTGAAAGGTGGCTACTACAATGGAAGAACTAAATTTTTAATTGAATTTAATTTTAAAAATCTAAGCAGCCATATGTGGCTAGTGGCTACTATATTGGACAGTGCAGCTCTGGAGTGCAAAGTTTGTAGGAGTGATTGACAGAAGATGAGGGTAGAGGATAAACTGTGTTCACACTGAATGCTGCAGATGTTGAATAGAGTGGTAGTTTCAAAAGATGAATTGGGGTAATAGGAGACTAAAGATGTTTATAGTGAAAGTGAACTAAGGTAAAAATACAACCAAACAGATAAAAATGAAAAAATATTTTAAGGTATTTAAAGCAGTTTTTAAAAATAGGTTTTTTATTTATCTGAAATTCCTTATTCGCTTTTCAATTTAAAATGTAACTAGCTAATTTATCCTGAGTAATTTCACAGATTAAACATTTGAATCTTCCATATACCCCTGGTCACAGAGAAATTTTAACAATACATCATAATTAGTGTGAAACTAAAAAAATGGTACTTTAATTGATTTAAGTGTCTTTCCAGATATCACTGACAGCTTAGCTAAAATTTAAATATATTTAGGCATAGGATAATAACATATCTATCTGTAGTGAATGAAATGAATTTGACATGTTTCACTGATGACTAAAAATATGAAGTCTGAATCATTTTAGCCTAGTATGACCAAGATGGTAATGATTAACTTATTTGTCATGGTACTTTAAAGACTTTATTTGAATCCTGTTTAATATCTTAGACTCCATACACATCTCTCTTCAATTTAAAGTGTGAAGGCTGACCTGCATCATTAATTATATTAGCTTTCTTAAAATTGTTTTATCAAAATTAAGTATTATTTAATGAGCAGGGACAGCAAACTAAAACTAAATATTTTCAAATATGAAAGAAACTACAGATGTAAACAACATGAGTAAATCTTAGTGACACATTATGTTAACCTATTTATAAAGTTCAAAAGCAAAGATCAGGATGTTGGTTACCCCTGGAGTACAAGGGAAAGCAGGGAACACAAGGGAACAATATGGGAGAATGAATACATAGGCAGATATTTTCTTGTTAAAGCTTTACTTTTGGGTGTAGTGGTGGCTTCACGTACGTTCATTACGTGTTAAGCGAATGAATGGATGAATGAATGAGAGCAATCCATGGAACAAGGAAGGATGTGTTTGTAACCCAAGGATTATGATTAATCCAATTCAGGGCACCTGAGGTCTAGAAGAGAAAAAGAGACAGACTCAAAAAATTTCAAAAAATTTTATATGATAATTTAGTATTTTAAAAAATTATATCTCCTAATGTCAAAGAAATTCTGCCCCCTTGATAATTTTTTTCTAATGGTGGTAGTAAAATGAGAAATTATTTAGAGTTATATTTTATATGAATGCCACTTTGCAGCCCTTCCTTAAATTGCTAGTATTTGGATGATAAATGATTATAAAACTAAAAGAATTGTCAGGGTAATTAAACTTTCAACAATCACATTAAAGTGTATTTTTATTATGAAGCTTGGGATGTCAGCCTCCTATTGTTTTATATGATTAAAATAAATAGGAAAGTGGACTTCCCTGGTGGGGCAGTGGGTAAGAATCCACGCTCCCAATGCAGGGGGCCCAGGGTTCGAACCTTGGTTGAGGAACTAGATCCCGCATGCCGCAACTAAGAAGTCCGCATGCCACAACTATGAGCCTGCATGCCGCAACTAAAGATCTGCACACTGCAAAAAAGGATCCCGCATCATGCAATGAAGCTCCCACGTGCTACAACTAAGACCAAGTGCAGCCAAAATAAATAAATTAATTAATTAAATAAAATAAGAAAGTAAACTTATGACAAAAACTTTTGTTCATTACAGTAAAGACAGGAAGATTCATTTATGGAAATGTATTAGGATAATCATTGCCTCCCCTCCTGCAAACTCTTTTCAGACAGTTGTTCCTATCCCAGTCCTATATATTTCCTCTCTCTCTCTCTCTCTCTCTCTCTTTCTCACACACACACACACACACACACACACACACACACACACACACAGCTGACTGAGCCTGCAGTGACACCTGAACCAAGAAAATGCAGTCCACAGGCTGAGCTGAGCCAAACAAAATATCATGAGAGACGCTGTGAACTAAAACTCAGCAACAGATGGAACTTTCAGCTGAATTATATCAATGTAAAATAGTAAAGGTCTTCAGCTTTCTGCATGTGAGTATGCTAAGGAAAACTGAGCTGCCCTAATTTGTCTCCTGATTGTTCCATTTTTCTTAGGCTCCACATAAGCATTGTTTCCTTACGGTAAAATCTCTTTCACTTGAACTAATTTGAGTAAATTTCTGAACTTTAACCACCAAATATGACCTGATTTAGAATGAACAATTGTACTTCATGAAATCTTAACCATGATCCATGAACCTAGCTTGGCTGGATCAAACAGTACCCTCCAAATTAATGTCTACTTGGAACCTCGAATCTTGACCTTATTTGGAAGTAGGGATTTTGCAGATGTAATGAGTTAAAATGAAGTAATACTGGATTAGGGTGTACCCTAAGTCCAATGGCTGGTGTTCTTATAAGAAGATATGCAGAGGGACTTCCCTGGCGGTCTAGTGGTTAAGATACCGCGCTTCCACTGCAGGGGGCGAGGGTTCGATCCCTGGTCAGGAACTAAAATCCCACATGCCCTGCAGGAGAGCCAAAAAAAATGGGAAAAAAAGAAGACATAGGAACAGGGACGTAGATGTAGAGAACAGACACGTGGACATGGAGGGGAAGAGGTGGGTGGGACGAATTGGGAGATTGGGTTTGACATAAATACACTACCATGTGTAAAATAGATAACTAGTGGGAACCTGCTGTATAGCACAGGCATCTAGGCCCGGTGCTCCGTGACGCCCTAGATGGGTGGGATGGGAGGGTGGGGTGGGAGGGAGGTCCAAGAGGGAGGGGATATAGGCATACATATAGCTGATTCACTTCATTGTACACCAGAAACTAACACAACATTGTAAAGCAATTTTACTCCAAAAAAAGAAAAAAAGACGTGCAGGGAAGAAGGCCAGGGGATGACAGAGACAAAGATTGGAGTGAGGCAACTGCAAGCCAAGGAATGCCAAGCATCACCAGCAAGCACCAGAACTAAGGAAAGAGGCAAGGGAGGATTCTTCCCTTGAGCTTCAGAAGGAGTATTACCCTGCTGACACCTTGATTTCTAGAACAGTAAGAGAATGAATTTCTGTTGTTGTAAGCCACTGTGTTCATGGTACTTTGTTACAACAGCTCTAGGAAACTAATACACCTGCCACCAGCCATAAGTAAAATTTGTCTTAAAGTGGATTAGTTAGTAGCTGTAAAGAAGCAAAAGCATTTTACCTTCTGAGAGACAAATTTCATCACTCTCATTTTTGGACCTAATTTTTTTCGTTTGTTTTGAAAGAGAGCTATAGAACATTTATAAAGCTGTGAATGACAGCTTACCTGATTTCTACATTTTTTTAATTGCATTAAGTGTGTGAACCTCAATTTACCTCTAGAATCTGCCTTTTCATTTTTCCATTTTCTCACATTCTTAGGAAATAAGAACAATATGCAAGCAAATATTTAAATAATTGTACAACTAAGAGAAACTGCAGAAATGGAACTGTTGCTTGGCAGGCAGCTCCACCAAGCTTTGGCTCAAAGTATTCCTTTGTCAGCTGATATGGAAAAGTCCAAAATTGGAATTTTAAAAGCAGTGTAGAAATGAGACTATATAATGTACTAAAGGAGATTGTACAAAAGTGAATGGACTAAAGTCAACGTTTGCTTGTTTAATAATCAATTCTTCTTTTCATTATGTTCATTTTATTAACTAAGAATTTTTATAAATGCAATATTTTCTATGATTTATAGCTATCAAATGTCATTACCGTAATAACTGTGGCAGATTGTAAGAATAAGTAGCTGAACTTCAAATTTCTGGTTTAACTGAAAATGTAACCACATCAGAACTGGTAGCCAGCACCATCTGACTTATCCAAGGAATGTGCCAAGAATTTACCTAACTTTTGCCTTCTGAATTTTTCCAAGTAGTTCCAGAAACTGAATAGTATTTGGAATGTGGACTACCTAGTAAATACTGTTTTGGAAAAACTCTTCAGAGTTCAGTTATGCATAGACTCGTCCAGAAACTACAGAAAATTAAACGGTGAGCCTGCAGGAAATTTAACAAGGGCTGTTTCACCTTCTAATCATGACAGATTTATCATGATTTTCAGGAGATAGGAAGTTTCTTGTTAATTGAATTTTTGACAAATTGAAACTTAATCAGAAAACTCCTTTCCACTCAATCGAAAATATTACTAGAATATATCAGTTTTCTTTTCATTCTTTAGAAAGCACAGGATAGTGAACATAATGGGGAATCTTTGGTGTTTGAACACACACCCCAGTGGCTCAGGTTTGTCAATCTGAAAGCCACCTGAATTTGCAAAATTGTAGGTGTAGAATCAAAGACTGATTGAGCCAAACATGTACTGAGACTAGAACTTTCCATGGAAGTTAGTTCCATCTCTGTGTGTATTGAGGTTTTTGTTTTGTTTTGTTTTGAATACAGCAGGGGAGGCCAGTTAAGAACCTCTGTTAAATTGGGTCTTGATACCTTGATCCACTTAGCACATACTGTCTGCAAGTTCTATACTAAACGTTGAAGATGCAAGGTGGAAAAGATATTGTCCCTGACTTCAACAGGCAATTTGAAGTTTTCTTGTGTTATTATTATGTTATTACTATATATTCATGCATGCAGGATGCTGTCTACTTCCCTCTGAACGCCTACCTCATTCTTTGCTCTTTGAAGAGGTTCATTTCTTTGCTTTTCAGTTCACATGACATGCAGAAGAGAACCATCCATCTCCTAAGCTCACAACTCCTTCATCTTAGATCAGTCCAGACTAAACTGGAATTTCTTAGTCCAAATTGCAAATGCTAAGGACGATAAATTTAATTCTTTTTTCTTTTCTCCATAGCACTTATCATCTAGCATGCTAAATAATTTATTACTTATTATGTTTACTGTTTATGGTTTGTCTCTCCAGGTGCCCATAACTGGTCTAATCAATTGGGGCCAGGTGGGCAGGATCATGGCTAAAACATACCTCTGAATGAGCCACCACTAATGAAATGGGAGACCAACAGCAATTTCCAGAGAAAGGAAAGATTTTGGGGTCATAGACCAAGCACATCTTTCAAAAAATTGCCACCAAAGGTTTATCTTGTTAAAAGTAGTACCAAAGCACACACACATACACAGTTCCCAATGTACCCACCAACTCGTAAAAAAAAAACCCCTCTCCATTAGCATCAGAGTTAATTATTTAAATGGAATGTTCAGAGTTTTGGCTTTTTTAACCTTAAAAAATCAAATACATTTTCACATTTTAATAAATAATATTTAATATATATTAATAAGTTCAAAATTTATAACACAATATCTATCTTTTTTCGTATAATAAAACAGAAAACTATTATCTCCAAGAAACTCCATTTCTGTACCCTGATCTGCATCCCTGATTCTCTCACTGTTAGTATGGCAAGACAGGCGTTCTTTTCCTCCCTGTATGCTCTTCCCTTCCTGGGGCAGAGCACATACCATGGGGAACAGAAGGAGCATTTGGCAATGTTACTGAATGCAGTGGAAGAGACAGAGACCCCTTCAGAATATTAACACATGAGGGAGTTCAGTCTTTGCAATGTGAAAAGTCTGATTGTATATACTCCACTGATAGGATTTGACATACCCCAGGTCTCATCTAAAGTGGAACAGAGCTGAATGGCCCACAGCCTATGCCAGAGTTAGAGAAGAAGACATAAGATCATGGGGAAAGGGTGCAGGTGTCATGGAAGGAGAAGAAAAGAAAGGGTAGGGCCAAAGGGGAGGATTTTTTTTGTTGTTGGCAGAGAGGGGGATAGCCAGGTAGGGTGGCTCTGTGGACTTAGATGGAAGAACCCCTGTCCACTGAGGGCTGGGGAAGCTGATATGAAAAGAGTAGAGAAACCCTTTCCAAACACTTACTCTGTTGTGAATCTGGGGATATCTGACACTAACTTGAAGCAAGGTACTATTGTGTACATTCTGCTGGATTACAAACCATGTGAGGGCAGGGTTCTCTGCTTATATTATTCAGGGTGTATCTCAAATGCCTAGAACTGTGCCTGGCACACGCAGACACTCAATAAATATTTGGTCAACTGAAACAAAAAATTCTGGACTATGTGTCTATCCCTAACTGGCTAAAAATATGGATGTTTAATATTGGGCTATACCACTGCTGCCTTCCCTATTCCAGGCATGGTTCTGCTGTTTCACTAGAAATGAACCAGTACATTTGTCAAGTGATATACATAAAGAGAGGAGGCAGAGAAGGAGATACTTTACAGGACACAACAGAGTATTAGACTTTCACTGCTATTATCTCTGACACCATTCCAGATACAGGAGAAATTAGGGTCAACAATGAAGTAGAATTAAATTTTTCCAATATTATTATAATTTTTTAAGAATATAGAATCTGCTGCTCTCTTCTTCTCTTTCCCAGTATTTATCCAATCATGTCAACTCTGAAATGGATTGGCTTGACATAAGACCTAGGAGAAATGGGAGAGTGCTACATACTTACATTAAAAAAAAGTTTTTATCAAAATATCATTGCTTTAATGATGCATAACAATATAAAATACATATGAATAGCTTATTATTATATTTGAACATGAAACTGCATAGGCAGAATCCAGGGTATTTTATTATCCAGTCAGCTGAACTGTTTTAAGATTTGAGGATATTGCTCTGATTTTTGAAGTTTTAAGAAGTTCTGGAGTGGAGTTTTGGAAAGTTCTCTAACAAAATTTCCTTGGCCCAATGACTTACAAGGTTATTTCAATGAAATAGATATATTTTTTAAATTAATTAATTAATTTATCTTTGGCTGTGTTGGGTCTTCGTTGCTGCACATGGGCTTTCTCTCTAGTTGCGGCGAGTGGAGGCTACTCTTCGTTGCAGAGCTCGGGCTCTAGGCGCGGGGGCTTCGATAGTTGTGGTGTGTGGGCTCAGTAGCTGTGACTTGCAGGCTCTAGAGTGCAGGCTCAGTAGTTGTGGCACACGGGCTTAGTTGCTCCGCGGCATGTGGGATCTTCCCGGACCGGGGCACGAACCCACGTCTCCTGCATTGGCAGGCGGATTCCCAACCACTGCGCCACCAGGGAAGTCCCGAAATAGATATTTTAGTATTTATTCATGATGCACCCCTCAACTGACTCCCACACAGGGATGAGACACAGTGCAGAAGAGGGCTTGGCTGGACAATAATCACCTCTTACTGTAGGCATCACGGGCTTTGTTTACTGAGTCAAATATGTTAATCCTGGCTTTTCTCTTAGGATAAATTTTCTCACCAGGAACTGCTTCTGCTTTCTCGCAAATAGGATTATTTTAGCTCTTCCCACCAGGTTACTAGGTATCTCCAGACATAAATATAGTGGACAAAGCTTGGACCGAGGCTGGGAGCCCATTGTCATCATCATTTTATCTGTGTGTAGTTCTTTATAGTTTAAAAAGTACTTTCATACCCAATGTCTTGCTTAATGCTATCAACAACTGAGAGAGGTAGGCAGAGATGGATTTACCATGAAGCTAATGAAGTTTACGTTTCAGCGCCCTCTGGGAAGTACCTTAGCAGAGCCACACAGTCATAAGAGTTTGTAAAATTTGCAGGTTTTTTTTTTTTTTTTTCTTTTTTTGTGGTACGTGGGCCTCTCACTGTTGTGGCCTCTCCCGTTGCGGAGCACAGGCTCCGGACGCGCAGGCTCAGCGGCCATGGCTCAAGGGCCCAGCCACTCCGCGGCATGTGGGATCTTCCCGGACCGGGGTACGAACCCGTGTTCCCGGCATTGGCAGGCGGACTCTCACCCACTGCGCCACCAGGGAAGCCCAAAATTTGCCGTTTTAACCACAGTAGATTTAGACTACTGTCTCTATCCCCTGTGACTACCCTTCTTTAGCACTTCCCTCATTTTGAGAGACATTGGAGTGTCCTTAGGCATTTTTTGGGATCCTACTGAGGGGGAGTTGAATTTGGTACATTTAATTTGGATTTAGCAATGGGTAATTCCCTGGCAGTCCAGTGGTTAAATCTCCGAGCTTTCATTGCCAAGAGCCCAGGTTCGAACCCTGGTGGGGGAACTAAGATCCCACAAGTCGCGTGGCAGGGCCAAAAAAAAAAAAAAAAGCAATTTGGATTTAGCGAAATATTTTTATGTGGTTTGCAATCACTTTTATATATAGTTAAGTTATTGCCAGTTGTCTCAGTGTAGAAATGGCTTCCAGGAACTCTGCCTCTGCAAACTGTCAATGAATGTTGACAATGCAGAGTTTTTAAGGTTTGTTACTGAACAAGAGATCTTCAGATGCCTTGTAATCTTGCACCTCATACATGAAAGATACTTGGTAGGGGGCTTCCCGTATTTGACAATGATCCTAAAAGTTTATATGACATTACCGAAACAAGTTGTGGAGCTGAAATAAACTTTTTAAAAACTAGCAATAGGAAAAAAAACCTGAATAACTAGATTACAGAAAAGAAAAACTACTTTTCATTCTCTATATAGAAAATAATATAACAAAACCATTGTCATATGAAAAGGTGATCAAAGATAACCAAAATTTTAGAAAATGAGAGTGTGGAAATATGGAAAGATTCGTTCCTTTAGCTTTTTCATCCATAGATATTTATTATTTGCCTACTATATTTTCAAGAATGCTGCTAGGGGCTGAGAATAGAATAGTGAATAGACACAAATAGTCCCTGACATTGAGATATTCATAGTCTAAGGAGAAGCAGACCCCCAGCAAGTAATCACATCAATAATTATTTATTTATAATTATGATACTGTGATAAAAGAGAAGTGCAAAATGCTCTAGAGATAACCTAAGTCTGAATCTTAGGGAAAGTTTCCTTGGAGAAAAAGTATATGAAAACCAGAGGAGTATCTAGATTAAAGGGGGAATGAAGGATATCCTACTCAGGGGGAAGAGTAGAAACAAGGGCTCTGAGATGGGAAGGTACTTGTTGATTGAAATAAAAGAAAACAAAAGAATGACAGTGTAGCTAGCTTATCATAAGCAGTGGGAACATGGTGAATGAGTCCAAAAGACCAGTTTGCCAGTTCTAAAATATCATATAAGTGAAATTTAGAGTATATATGTATACTCTGTATAAGGCTTCTTTAACTTGTATTTCATCCATGCTGTTGCATGTATCTGCAGGTGTTTGTTGCTGATGGACATTTGGGTTGTTTCCAGGTTTTGGTCATTATGAATAGAGCTGCTGCGAACATTCTTGTATAAGAGTTGTGAGATTTTTAGTCCACTGTTTTTCCCACCTCACTGCAGTGCAGAGGCAAGAATATGCTCTGTGTTGCACAGAAGTTTAAATAAACAAGCAAAGAACAGTTCAATACCTACCTGATCTTTTTGACCTCATGAGGCACTTGGAGTCTAGCATCTACAGATAAAAAGAACTGGGTCAGGTAATTCAACACAGACACAGCAGCAGCCTGGCCTGAGTTCCACATCACCAACATCTGATACATGAACCATACTTTGAGATAGAGGATGTTCAGGTAGGAAAGGGTTCTTGCTGATGCTTGAAGGTGGGGAGCTGATCTTGTCTATACCCTCTAGTCTAAAGAGGAATCCATAACTACCTAAACGACCCTTTATGCCCTGCCAAAGGGTCTTAATCCTACTTCTCCTTATCCCTTTCCTACTTCCCCCAAAGAACTGACCCCATAGCAGTGATCTGTAACTCTAGCTTTACTGTATAACCCCATGGTACTTTTAGTGTATCTGCATATTCAGAAGAAGCAGTCTCAGTCTTAAAGCAACTCCTGGGGTTGGGTGTGCTACAGAAATTCAACTGCTACTGCCATATGCATCGCTGTCTGATTACTCCAATTTTAGTCACTGTATCTGTGACTTTATTTTTTAAATTGAATTATAGTTGATTTTCAATATATTAGTTTCAGGTATACAGCATAATTATTCAGTATTTTTATAGATTATACTCCATTTAAAGTTATTACAAGATAATGCCTATAATTCCCTGTACTATACAATATATCCTTGTTGCTTATCTATTTTATACATAGTAGTTTGTTTCTCTCAATCCCATACCCCTATCTTGTGCCTCCCCCCTTCCCTCTCCCCACTGGTAACCACTAGTTTGCTTTCTATATCTCTGAGTGTGTTTCTGTTTTGCTATGAACATTTGTTTGCTTTATTTTTTTAGATTCCACAGATAAGTGACATCATACAGTATTTGTCTTTGAGTGACTTATTTCACTTAAAATAATACTCTCTAGGTCCATCCACATTGCTGCAAGTGGCAGAATTTCATTCTGCTTTATGGTTGATATTCCATTATATATATAAAGCACATCTTTTTTATCCATTTGTCTGTTGATGGACACTTGGTTGCTTCCATATCTTGGCTATTGTAAATAGTGCTGCTATGAACATTGGAGTGCATGTATCTTTTCAAATTAGTGTTTTCATTTTTTTCCATATATGTATACCTAGGAGTGGAATTGCTGGATCATATGGTGGTTCTATTCTAGTTTTTTGAGGAACCTCCATACTGTTTTCCATAGTGGCTGCATCAATTTACATTCCCACCAACAGTGTATGAGAGTTCCCTTTTCTCCACCTCTCACTGTTGTGGCCTCTCCCGTTGCGGAGCACAGGCTCCGGACGCGCAGGCTCAGCGGCCACGACTCACGGGCCCAGCCGCTCCGTGGCATGTGGGATCTTCCCGGATCGGGGCACGAACCCGCGTCCCCTGCGTCGGCAGGCGGACTCTCAACCACTGCGCCACCAGGGAAGCTCCTATTTGTAGACTTTTTGATGATAGCCCCTCTGACAGATTTGAGGTGATATCTTGTTGTTTTGATTTGCACTTCTCTCATAATTAGCAATGCTGGGGCACCTTCTCATGTGCTTGTTAGCCATCTGTATGTCTTCTTTGAAAAATGTCTACTCAGGTTTTCTGCCCATTTTTTGATTTTTTTTTTTATATTCAGTTGTATAAGCTGTTTATATATTTTGGATATTAACCCCTTGTTGCTTATATCACTTGAAGATATTTTCTCCCAAAGAGAGTTCTGCCTGTGCTTTACCCTAGGAGTTTTACGGTTTCAGGCTTTACATTTAGGTCTTTAATCCATTTTAGGTTTATTTTTGTATATGATGTGAGGAAATGTTCTAATCTCATTCTTTTACATGTAGTTTTCCCAGCACCACTATTGAAGAGATTGTCTTTCCTCTTGCTTCCTTTGTTGTAGATTAACTGACCATGTGTCTATAACTTTATTTATTTATTAAAATATTTATTTATTTAGGCTGCGCCGGGTCTTAGTTGCGACATGCGGGATGTTTTAGTTGTGACATGAAGGATGTTTTAGTTGCGGCCTGCGGATTCTTAGTTGCACTATGCATGCGGGATCCAGTTCCCCGACCAGGGATTGAACCCGGGCCCCCTGCATTGGGAGTGCCTAGTCTTACCCACTGGACCACCAGGGAAGTCCCGTGACTGTGACTTTAAATTGAAGAACAACACTGTATAAACATGACAGTATGAAGAATATCAGTCTTCAGTGAATTTTTATTTCTGTAGTTTAAAAAGACAGTATTTTGAACCATTTTTTTCCCCTGAGTAGAGACTTATCTTTCTTGCAGGAATTTTCTTTCCAGAGAGTATTTCTATGGCCCTTTAATATTTTGCATTCTTTTTGTTTCTGCTATATTTCTTCTTTATTTTACACTTTTTTTCTTTTTTTAGCTCAAAGTCAATACTCCATTCCAGCCTCCTAGATAATTCATTCTTATCACATACTTTTAACTAGTACTTACTAGTCCATCATTTCTCTATTCTCTAGATTTCTCTTAAATGAATCTTTCTGTGCTACTGGCAGGATTTTTCCTTTCAGCCTTTCCTTTTTAGCCTCTAACTACCACACTTGAGCATGTACAGTAATTAATAAAGATAGATTCTTTCTTTTTTTATATAATAATTTTAAAAAATATTTATTTTATTTATTTATTTGGTTGCACTGGGTCTTAGTTGTGGCTCACTGGCTCCTTAGTTTTGGCACTTGGGCTCCTTAGTTGCATCATGCTAACTCTTAGTTGCAGCATGCATGTGGGATCTAGTTCCCCGACCAGGGATCGAACCTGGGCCCCCTGTATTGGGAGCGTGGCGTCCTACCCACTGGACCACCAGGGAAGTCTCAAGATAGATTATTTCTGTGGTAATATATATATTTTTAAAATTTATTTATTTGGCTGTGTCGGGTCTTCATTGCGGCATATGGGATCTTTTGCTGCAGTGCTCGTTTGGCGTGTGGGCTTCTCTCTAGTTGTGGCGTGCCGGTTTTCTCTTCTCTAGTTGTGACGCAGGTTCCAGAGCACGTGGGCTCTGTAGTTGAGGCGCGGGAGCTCAGTAGTTGTGGCGTGAGGGCTTAGTTGCCCAGCGGCATGTGGGATCTTAGTTCCCCTTTCTTTGGTAATATTGTGAGCTGACAACTGGAAAAATCTTCCTATAAAACGTCTAGAAGTGCTGGATAAAATAAAACATTCTTTTAAGTAAAGAACTGATGTTTAATGGCCATACATTCCTCTCATCCCAATATGCACTTCCTTTTGCAGTGCAACTTTGCTGCTTCCTGTTCAGGAGATGGTCTATTCCCTCACCCTTTACACCTGGATTGCTCTTGTATTCTGACACCAGCTGGTGTGCTGCAATACAATTCAATTCTAATGCTAATTATTTGGCATTATTGTAGGAATCCACAGCTTAAATGTCATGATCACCAACAAGACTGCTCTTGGCTTCAGATGCCAGCCACAAGTGGGGTCCTCCAGCCACCTGAACTTCCGACCAACTAGTTAAAAATATGGAGGGTTCCCATGAACCCCCTCAGATTCGGTAATTCACTAGTATGACTCATAAAATTCAGGAAAGCACTATACTTACAATAACAGTTTGTTGTGAAGGGTACACATCAGAACCAACCAAATGAAGAGACACATATGACAAAGTCTGGGAGGATCCTGAATACAGAGCTTCCACGCCCTCTCCTTGTAGAATCAGGGTGTATCACCCTCTTGGCACATCAGTGTATTCACCAACCAGGAAGCTCAACTGGGATTTGGTGTCTAGAGTTTTCACTGGGATTTCATTACATAGGCATGATTGACTGAATCATTGGCCTTGTGATTTAACTCAATATCCAGCCCCTCTCCCCTTTCTGGAGATTACACTGGCTCAAAGCCCCAACCTTTTAATCATATAGTTGATCTTTCTAGTGACCAGCCCCAACGTGAGTCTTTTTATCTCATAGCATAAACTAAGGTGATATCCAAGGGGGGTCATGAATAGCAAAGACATCCTTAGTACTTAGGAAGTGCCAAGGATTTAGAGCCTCACTCCCAGGAACCAGAGACAAAGACTGGTCAAATTCTGTATTATATAATGCCGTTTAACCCATAGAATATAGTGAAAATGTGTTATACGACTTCCAAGGCTAGGTCTTAAGAAACCTTACAGTTTTCCACTTTGTACTTTTGTAACGCTGCCCCAAGACTGCCATGTAATAAAGTTTGTCTAGCCATGTAGAGAAAAACTGAGGTGCATCAGCCAATAGCCAGCACTGACTGTTAATCATGTGAATGAGGCTGTTTTGGACCCTTCAGCTGACTGCAGCTTCATCAATGACCCCAGGCAGAATGAGCAGAGGGGAACCCACATCCAACCCAGGGAAGTGTGAGATGTAGTAAAACATTGCTGTAATGAAGCCATAAGTTTTACTGTTGTTTGTTATGTAGCAATGGATAACTGATAGTTGGGAGCCAAAAACAAAGGTAAAACCAGAGCTGAAAGCAAGTAAGCTCTCAGCCCTATCCTAAGGTTAGAGGTGGTTTTCCCATCTTGATAACAATGGGGCTTAGGTTTTTGTTTTTGTTCTTTAAAATATTTATTTATTTATTTATTTATTTAATTTATTTGGCCTTACCGTGTCTTAGTTGCGACTCACGGGATCTTTTAGTTGCGGCGTGTAGGATCTAGTTCCCTGAACAGGGATCGAACCCGGGCCCCCTGCATTGGGAATGCCGAGTCTTAGCCACTGGACCACCAGGGAAGTCCTGGCACTTAGGTTTTTTAATTAATTAATTAATTAATTAATCTATGTTTTTTGCAGTGGTCAGGCTATTTTAACTTTAATTACTTTTTTTTTTGTTTAATACATCTTTATTGGAGTATAATTGCTTCAAAATACCGTGTTAGTATCTGTTGTACAACAAAGCAAATCAGCCATATACATACCCATGTCCCCATATCCCCTCCCTCTTAAGCCTCCCTCCCACCCTCCTTATTCCACCCCTCTAGGTCACCGCAAAGCACGGAGCCGATCTCCCTGTGCTATGCTGCTGCTTCCCACCAGCCAACTATTTTACATTAGGTAGTGTATATACGTCGATGCTATTCTCACTTTGCCCCAGCTTCGCCCTCCCACCCCATGTCATCAAGTCCATTCTCTATGTCAACTTCTTTATTCCTGCCCTGCAACAAGGTTCATCAGTACCTTTTTTTTTTTTTTTTAGATTTCATATATATGTGTTAGCATACGGTATTTGTTTTTCTCTTTCTGACTTACTTCACTCTGTATGACAGACTCTATGTCCATCCACCTCACTACAAATAACTCAATTTTGTTTCTTTTTATGGCTAATATTCCATTGTATATATGTGCCACATCTTCTTTATCCATTCATCTGTCGATGGACATTTAGGTTGGTTCCATGTCCTGGCTATTGTAAATAGTGCTGCAATGAACATTTTGATGCATGTCTCTTTTTGAATTATGGTTTTCTCAGGGTACATGCCTACTAGTGGGATTGCTGGGTCATATGGTAGTTCTATTTTTAGTTTTTCAAGGAACCTCCATACTGTTTTCCATAGTGGTTGTATCAATTTACATTCCCACCAACACTGTAGGAGGGTTCCCTTTTCACCACACCCCTTCCAGCATTTATTGTTTCTAGCTTTTTTGATAATGGCCATTCTGACTGGGGTGACGTGATGCCTCATTGTGGTTTTGATTTGCGTTTCTCTAATAATTAGTGATGTTGAGCATCTTTTCATGTGCCTCTTGGCCATCTGTATGTCTTCCTTGGTGAAATGTCTATTTAGTTCTTCCACCCATTTTTTAACTGGATTGTCTGTGTTTTTGATATTGAGCCCCATGAGCTGTTTGTATACTTTGGAGATTAATCCTTTGTCTGTTGTTTCATTTGCAAATATTTTCTCCCATTCTGAAGGTTGTCTTGTTTATGGTTTCCTTTGCTGTACAAAAGCTTTTAAGTGTAATTAAGTCCCATTTGTTTATTTTTGTTTTTATTTCCGTTACTCTAGGAGGTGGGTCGAAAAAGATCTCGTGGGCCGGGGCGGCTGGCAAGCACTGAGTCGCTGGGCGCGCGGAGCTGCCGCCGGATGTCTCTTGCAGGCTCAGCTGGTGGAGAGTCTTGGCAAGCAGCCACAAGGACTAGATCCCAGGGATGAGAATGTCCAGGGGAGATGTGAGCCCACTGGGGCTCCCGCCCACCTGTCGCTGAAGCGCCCCCAGCCCCGGGCCCAGCATGCGCCTGTCGGTGCAGAGGGCACTGCTGGCAGCTGGCTTCGCCCTGGGCCTGGTGCTGGTGGTCCAGCTGGGGCAGTAGGTGCTGGAGTGCCTGCCGGGCGGTGCTAGGGGGCCCCCGGTGGACCATGTGGCCGGAGCAGGAGGACCTTGTGATGCTGGGCACGGACCACGTGGAGTACCTCTACGGAAAGACCATGCCGCTCATCTTCGTGGGGAGCGAGCCCCGGAGTGGCACCACGCTCACGCGTGCGATGCAGGACTACCACCCCGAGCTGCGCTGCGGGGAGGAGACCCGCATCATCCCCCGCGTGCTGGCCATGCCCAGGCCTGGTCCAAGTCGGGCCGGGAGAAGCTGCGGCTGGACGAGGCGGGTGTGACAGGCGAGGTGCTGGACGCCAGCCTTCATCTTGGAGGTGATCGCCAAGCATGGAGAGCCGACCCGCGTCCTCTATAACAAAGACCCCTTCACACTCAAGTCCTCCGTCTACCTGTCGTGCCCGTTCCCCAACTCCAGGTTCCTGCTGATGGTGCGGGACGGCAGGGCCTCCGTGCACTCCATGATCACCTGCAAGGTCACCGTCGCCGGCTTCGACCTCAGCAGCTCCCGCGACTGCCTCAACAAGGGGAACAAGGCCATTGAGGTGATGTACGCCCAGTGCATGGAGGTGGGCGAGGACAAGTGCCTGCCCGTGTACTAGAAGCAGCTGGTGCTGCACCCCTGGTGCTCTCTCAAACTCATCCTCGACTTCCTCGGCATCACCTGGAGCGACGCTGTCCTGCACCATGAGGACCTCATTGGCAAGCCCAGCGGTGTCTCCCTGTTCAAGATCGAGTGGTCCATAGACCAGGTCATCAAGCCTATGAATCAGGAAGCTCTCTCCAAGTGGACTGGTCACATCCGGGGGATGTGTTGAGGGACATGGTTCAGATCGCCCCCATTCTGGCTCAGCTCTGCTATGACTGCCATGAAAACCCTCCCAACTACAGCAGGCCCGACTCCATCGTCATCAACAACACACACCAGGTCTTGAAAGGGGACGATAAAACACCAGCCAATCTGAAAAGCTATCTTCAGGTGAACCAGAATAGCACCTCTTCCCACCTAGGAAGCTCATGATTTCCAGGTCTTTGCAAATGGCTTTGTTGCCAGAAGAGAAGAAACTTTGCATTCGAGTGGAAATTGGACCTCTAACGCAAGCATATTGCTTGCTATTAATCGCCAAAACAAAACTGCTCACGAGGAATGTATTTGTATATGTTTGCAAAAGTTGAATCATTGGGCTTCCCTGGTGGCGCAGTGGTTGAGAGTCCACCTGCCGATGCAGGGGACACGGGTTCATGCCCTCCCAACTACAGCAGGCCCGACTCCATCGTCATCAACAACACACACCAGGTCTTGAAAGGGGACGATAAAACACCAGCCAATCTGAAAAGCTATCTTCAGGTGAACCAGAATAGCACCTCTTCCCACCTAGGAAGCTCATGATTTCCAGGTCTTTGCAAATGGCTTTGTTGCCAGAAGAGAAGAAACTTTGCATTCGAGTGGAAATTGGACCTCTAACGCAAGCATATTGCTTGCTATTAATCGCCAAAACAAAACTGCTCACGAGGAATGTATTTGTATATGTTTGCAAAAGTTGAATCATTGGGCTGCCCTGGTGGCGCAGTGGTTGAGAGTCCACCTGCCGATGCAGGGGACACGGGTTCATGCCCCGGTCTGGGAAGATACCACATGCCGCGGAGCGGCTAGGCCCGTGAGCCATGGCCACTGAGCCTGCGCGTCCAGAGCCTGTGCTCCACAACGGGAGAGGCCACAACAGTGAGAGGCCCGCGTACCAAAAAAAAAAAAAAAGCTGAATCATTGAAAACTTAACCTTGAAACACTCTAACTTAGGATAGTCCGGGGTAGAGAACCAAGAGTGTGGAGGTAGTCCAGCTTTTGAAACTTAGGTATTTTATATTTTTCCCCTTGAGAAAATTTTTTTAAGAAATGGATTTGCCATCCTCCTTAATTTGCAGGACTGCCTTGGTGGCTTTGTTTGCTGGAACAAGGCCCACCACCCGTGCCTCTCCTGTTGACCCTTACTTTTGAATTCAAAGACTCTATTTAAGAATTTAATATATGAGGCTTTCTTTGATTCCTCCTCAGTACTACTCACAGAGAAAAATATATATATATTATTTGAATAAACTGAAGAGGGACTCATTTGTCTGTGCCTTACTTTAAAGAAAAAAAAAAGATCTTGCTGTGGTTATGTCAAAGAGTGTTTTTCCTATGTTTTCCTCTAAAAGTTTTACAGTGTCTGGTCTTACATTTAAGTCTTTAATCCATTTGGAGTTTATTCTTCTGTATGGTGTTAGGTAGTGTTCTAATTTCATTCTTTTACATGTAGCTGTTGAGTTTTCCCAGCACCACTTATTGAAAAGGCTCCTAGGTATTTTATTCTTTTTGTTGCAATGGTAAATGGCATTGTTTCCTTAATTTCTCTTTCTGATTTTTTGTTGGTGTATAGGAATGCCAGAGATTTCTGTGCATTAATTTTGTATCCTGCAACCTTACCAAATTCATTGATTGGCACTAGTAGTTTTCTGGTGGCATCTTTAGTCATCAGCAAATAGTGACAGTTTTACTTCTTTTCCTATTTGTATACCATACTGTCTTGATTACTGTAGCTTTGTGGTATAGTTTGAAGTTGGGAAGCCTGATTCCTCCAATTCCGTTTTTCTTCCTCAAAATTGCTTTGGCTATTCGGGGTCTTTTGTGTTTCCATATGAATTGTAAGATTTTTTGTTCTAATTCTGTGAAGAATGCCATTGGTAGTTTGATAGGGATTGCATGAATCTGTAGATTGCTTTGGGCAGTATAGTCATTTTCACAATATTGGTTCTTCCAATCCAAGAATATGGTTTACTTCTCCATCTGTTTATGTCATCTTTGATTTCTTTCATCAGAGTTTTATAGTTTTCTGAGTACAAGTCTTTCGCCTCCTTAGGATCCTTGCATCCCTGGGGTAAATCCCACTTGATCATGGTGTATGGTCTTTTTAATGTGCTGTTGGATTCTGTTTGCTAGTATTTTGTTCAGGATTTTTGCATATATGTTCATCAGTGATATTGGTCTATAATTTTCTTTTTTTGTGATATCTTTTTCTGGTTTTGGTATCAAGGTGATAGTGGCTTTGTAGAATGAATTTGGGAGTGTTTATCCCTCTGCAAGTTTTTGGAAGAGTTTGAGAAGGATTGGTGTTAGCTCTTCTCTAAATATTTGATAGAATTCACCTGTGAAGCCATCTGGTCCTGGACTCTTGTTTGTTGGAAGATTTTTAATTATGCTTTCAATTTTGTTACTTGTGATAGTTCTGCTTATATTTTCTAAATCTTCCTTGTTCAGTCTTGGAAAATTGTACCTTTCCAAGAATTTGTCCATTTCTTCGTGATTGTCCATTTTATTTTTATATAGTTGTTTTCAGTAGTCTCTTATAATCCTTTGTATTTCTGCAGTCTCAAAGAACCAGCTTTTAGTTTTATTGATCTTTGCTATTGTTTTCTTTGTTTCTATTTCATTTATTTCTGCTCTGATCTTTATGATTTCTTTCCTTCCACTGACTTTCGGTTTTCTTTGTTCTTCTTTCTCTAGTTGTTTTCAGTGTAGGGTTAGATTGTTTATTTGAGATTTTTCTTGTTTCTTGAGGTGAGATTGAATTGCTATAAACTTCCCTGTTAGAATTGCTTTTGCTACATCCCATAAGTTTTGGGTCATCGTGTTTTCATTGCCATTTGTTTCTATGTATTTTTAAATTTCTTCTTTGATTTCTTCAGTGATCTCTTGGTTATTTAGTAGCACACTGTTTAGCCTCCATGTATTTGTGCTTTTTACAGTTTTTTTCCTGGAACTGATTTCCAATCTCATAGTGTTGTAGTCAGAAAAGATGCTTGATACAATTTCAATTTTCTTAAATTTTCCAAGGCTTGATTTGTGATCCAAGATGTGATCTATCCTGGAGCATGTTCCATGTGCACTTGAGAAGAAAGTGTAGTCTGCCACTTTTGGGTGGAATGTTCTATAAATATCAGTTAGATCTATCTGGTCTATTGTGTCATTGAAAGCTTGTGTTTCCTTATTTATTTTCTGTTTGGATGATCTGTCCATTGGTGTAAGTGGGGAGTTAAAATTCCCCTACTATTATTGTGTTGCTGTTGATTTCTCCTTTCATGTTTGTTAGCATTTGCCTTATGTATTGAGGTGCTCCTATGTTGGGTGCATAAACATTTATAATTGTTATATCTTCTTCTTGGATTTATCCTTTGATCATCATGTAGTGTCCCTCCTTATCTCTTGTAAGGAGATAAGTCTTTATTTTCAAGTCTATTTTATCTGATACAAGTATTGCTACTCCAGCTTTCTTTTGATTTCCATTTGCATGGAATATCTTTTTCCATCCCTTCACTTTCAGTCTGTATGTGTCCCTAAGTCTGAAGTGGGTCTCCTGTAGACAGCATATATATGGGTCTTGTTTTTGTATCCATTCAGCCAGTCTGTGTCTTTTGGATGGGGCATTTAATCCATTTA
>NC_041220.1:79050496-79110322 GCF_002837175.3 Physeter macrocephalus | reverse complement strand
GGTGCATTTAGTGTTGTCCCAGAGGTCTCTGAGATTGTCTTCAATTCTTTTCATTCTTTTTTCTTTATTCTGCTCCTCGGCAGTTATTTCCACCATTTTGTCTTCCAGCTCACTTATTCGTTCTTCTGCCTCCGTTATTCTGTTATTGATTCCTTCTAGTGTTTTTTTCATTTCAGTTATTGTGTTGTTCATTTCTGTTTGTGTGTTCTTTGGTTCTTCTATATCTTTGTTAAACATTTCTTGTATTTTCTCAATCCGTGCTTCCATTCTATTTCCGAGATTCTGGATCATCTTTACTATCATTATTCTGAATTCTTTTTCAGGTAGATTGTCTATTTCCTCTTCATTTATTTGGTCTTGTAGGTTTTTTGTTTGTTTGTTTGTTTGTTTTGTGGTACATGGGCCTCTCACTGCTGTGGCCTCTCCCGTTGCGGAGCACAGGCTCCAGATGCGCAGGCTCTGGATGCGCAGGCTCAGCGGCCATGGCTCACAGGCCCAGCCACTCCGCGGCATGTGGGATCTTCCCGGACCAGGGCACAAACCCTTGTCCCCTGCATCAGCAGGCGGACTCTCAACCACTGCTCCACCAGGGAAGCCCGGTCTTGTAGGTTTTTACCTTGCTCCTTCATCTGTGACAAATTTTTTTGCTGTCTCATTTTTTTTTTTTTAATTAGTGGGATTAGTGTGAATTCTTTTTCAGGTAGATTGTCTATTTCCTCTTCATTTATTTGGTCTTGTAGGTTTTTTGTTTGTTTGTTTGTTTGTTTTGTTTGGCCTGAGGCTTCCAACACTGGAGTTTGTAGGCTATTGGGTAGAGCTGGATCTTGGTGTGGAGATGAGGAACTCTATGAGACCTCACTCCAATCAATATTCCCTGGGGTCTGAGGTTCTCTGTTAGTCCAATGGTTCATACTCGGAGCTCTGACTGGAGGAGCTTCTGCCTGACCCTGGGCTCTCAAATCCAGATCCCACAAGCCACGAGGGGCAGCAAAAAAAAAAAAATTAAATTAAAAAATAAAATTAGACTAAGAAACTAACAGATATGTTAAAAAGAATGTAAAAATAAAAATATAGATGACTCAACAACCGGAAAGTACATCAGTACCACAATAGTAAAAAAGAGGAGGAGGGAAAAGAGGGTGGGGCCTAAGCAAGGGCGAGGTTTAGGTGGTGGGCGGGGTCAATTGTCAGGACCCACAGGTCTGGAAAAGGCCCTGGGGGATGTGTGGGGTGGGGCTTAGGCTCAAGGAACAGAAGAAGCCCACGCATGCCCCCCCACTACTGGTCTCAGAGGGCAGGGGACCTCACCTGGGAGCCCAGCAGGCTTCCTGGGCTTGAGTGGGCAGAGCAAATGTCCTCGTCTCCTCTCCTGCTCCTCTGATCTGGGATCTGGGAGGGCCACTCCCTCCTGCCTCTCCTGATCTTCCAGGCCTTCCTCCTATGCCCCCAGGAAAAATGCAGGCAGGGGGTGGTGGGGGGGGGGAAGGGAGGGCCTTGGAGGGCAGGGGACTGGCCTGGGAGCTCAGCAGGTTCCCGGTGCTCTAGTGGGAGGGGCAATCGCCCTCCACTTCTCTCCTGCTCCTCCCGCCTGCCACTCCTGATCTCACTGGCCTCCCTCGTGTGTCCCCAGGACCCACTTAGCCTGGATGGGGCTTTGGAGGGGGGAACCAGCTTGGGAGCTCAGCAAGCTCTCCAGTCTGAATGGGCCAGGTGATCGCCCTCCACTCCTCTCCCACTGTCCCCGGAGAGTCCCTCCCACCTGCCTCTCCTGATCTCCCCGGCCTCAGGGGCACCAATCTTGTCAGGCCTCCACTTCTCCTCCCCCCTCGGTCCCCATACATCCTACCGGTTCACTCAGGGGTTCCTCCCGTCTCCTTGGGGGTCAGAGTTCCCCACCAGCAGCTGGCAGGTGTCCTAGTTGTGGGGAGACGCTAACTCCATGTCTTCCCACACCTCCATCTTGACTCTAATTAATTTATTTTTATTTTTGGCTGTGTTGGGTCTTCTTTGCTGTTCAAGGGCTTTCTCTAGTTGCAGCCAGCAGGGGTTACTCTTCGTCGCGGTGTGCAGGCTTCTCATTGTGGTATCTTCTTTTGTTGCAGAGCAAGGGCTCTAGACACGCGGACTTCAGTAGTTGTGGCACATGGGCTCAGTAGTTGTGGTGCATGGGCTTAGTTATTCCATGACACATGGGATCTGCCCGGACAAGGCCTCAAACCTGTGTCCCCCGCATTGGCAGGCGGATTCTTAACCACTGCACCACCAGGAGAGTCCCAGAGCTTAGGTTTTTTTAACAAGGATTTGACATCTCATGAGGTAAGGAGCTGGAATTTCATCCCATTAACAAAGTCGAGACTTTCAAAGGCTACTCTAAGTGACAGGTGAATGACTGTCCTGAAAAGAAAAACTCCTCTGGCATAGTGAAAGGACAAGAAAGCTTGTATGTCTTGGCCTGGGAATCTGGAAAGTAAAAAGGAAGTATTCTTTTTGAATTTGTAACTACTAGCTTGACCTGACCTCACTTAGATTTGGAGTTTGAGTGTATACCACTATTGTATTAGTATCCATCTGGGAACCCCCAGTTAGAATTTAACATAAAAAGTGATCTGTGAGTGACATAATCATCTATACAGAAAATCCTAAGGAATCTACAAAAAAGTACTAGTTCTATACGTGATTCAAATAAGCTCTCAGAATATAAGGTCAATACACAAAAATCAGTTGTATTTCGAATTATCAATGAACAATGGGAAATTTAAAATTTTAGATATCAGGCTTCCCTGGTGGCACAGTGGTTAAGAAACTGCCTGCCAACGCAGGGGACACGAGTTCGAGCCCTGGTCTGGGAAGATCCCACATGCTGCGGAGCAACTAAGCCTGTGCACCACAGCTACTGAAGCCCGCGCCTAGAGCCCATACTCCGAAACAAGAGAAACCACTGCAATGAGAAGCCTGCGCACTGCAGTGAAGAGTAGCCCCCGCTCATCGCAACTAGAGAAAGCCTGCGCGCAGCAACAAAGACCCCATGCAGCCAAAAATAAATTTAAAAAAATAAATTAATTAAAATTTTTAAAAAATATCATTTACAATAGAATAAAGAAATCATGAAATACTTAGGGATACATTTAACAAAATATGTGCAAGATCTGTACACTGAAAGTTATAAAACTGTTCTAAGAGGAACTGAAGATTATCTAAGTAAATAGAGAGATATACTGTGTTTATGAATTAGCAACATTATTTAGATTTAATTCCCTCTAAATTGATCTATAGAGTCAATGTTATACCATACAAAATCTCAGCAGACATTTTGTAGCAACTGACAAGCAAGTTCTAAAATTTGTATAGAAATGCAAAGGATCCAGAATAGCCAAAACCATCGTGGAAGAGAAGAACAAAGTTGGAAGGATTCATGAGACCTGATTTTGAAATTTACTATAAAGCTACTGTAATCAAGAGAGCGTGATATTGCCATAAGGATAGATGTACAGATCAATAGAACAGATTCAATGGTTCAGGAATAGACCAACATGTATATGGTCAATATTCCGTGGTAATTCAATAGAAAACGACAGTCTTTTCAACAATTGGTGCTGGAACTGTTGGGTATCCATAAGCAAAAAATAAAGCTTCATCCTTACCTCATATCATAAAAAAAAAAAAATTAACTTGAAATGGAGCATAGACCTAAACCTAAGTTTTTCCAAAAGAAAAGTTGGCTTGGGAAAAAATTTCTTACATAGGACATAAAAAGCACAACCTATAAAAGAAAAAAAATTATAAAATTGAACTTAATAAAAATTAAAAAGATTGCTCTTTGTAAACCACTGTTAAGAAAATGAAAGACAAGCCACACTGAGAGAAAATATTTGGAAAACATTTATTCGAGAGAGAACTTGTATTTAGAACATATTTTTTAAAAAAATCTTAGAACTCAGTAAAAAGACAGAAGTATGATTTAAAAGATAGACAAAAGGTTTGAACTTCCAGTTAACAAAAGAAGATATATGAGTGACCAAAAAGCAAATGAAAATATGCTTAACATCACTAGTCAGTAAAGAAAAACAAATTAAAATCACAATGAAATACCATTACACTAGAATGGCTAAAATTAAAGATTGATAATTCCAAGTGTAAGTAAGAAGGTGGACCAACTGAACTCTCATATACTGCTGGTGGTGTGCAAAATGCTCATTTCAGAAAAGCTTGGCAGTTTGCAAATTGCCACTTTGGAAAAGTCTGGCAGTTTCTTATAAAGATAAACATACATCTGTCATGCAACCCAGGAATCCCACTTCTAGGTATTTACCCAAGAGAAATGACAACTAAGGTCTACATAAAGACTTATATACAGATCTTCATAGCAGTTTTATCAATAATAGTAAAAAACTGGAAAGAACCTAAATATTTATCAATTGGTGAATAGTTAAACTAATTGTGGCCTATCAATGAAATGAATAAATTATTAATACACTTATCAACATAGAAGAATATCAAAAGGATTATGCTAAAGGAAAGGATCAGAAACAAAAGACTACATAGTGTATGATTCCGTTTATATGAAATTCTAGAAGAATCAAAAGTGTAGTGACATAAAGCAAATCGGTGATCGCTTGGGGCCAGGGGTGAGGGAAGAAGATTGACTGCAAGGAGGCACAAAGGAACTTTATGAGGTTATGGAAATATTCTATACCTTAATTATGGTGGTTGTTACAAGACTGTTTACGTTTAGCAAAACTCATTGAATAGTACACTTTAAGTTACTGAATCTTATTGTATATAAATTATACCTCAATAAAGCAGATGGAAAAAAGTGGCCTGCTCTTACTATGTTCCTAGAAAATATAAAAACTTCTCTGGAGGTACATACTGTTAACTCAGGCTTTATAGGATTCTCAGAGATAAATCCCAGCTGAACATGAGATTACCACAAAAAATTTCAAAACACACAGGGAAACTACTAGCCTCCATTGATAAAGAGAGAAACAGTAATCAGCAAAATGAGATCCCCAAGGATCACAGATAACTAGGCTATTCAGTAGACAGTATAAATTAAGTATATATTAAAATTATAAAGGCGTGTAAAAAGGAATTTAAAACATTAGAACAAAAATAAGACATTATTGGGAAAAGGCAAAGAGCTTTGAAAATAACTCTTAACCTTTTATGGAAGAAGAAGGAGGAGAAGGAGAAGTAGAAGGAGAAAAAGAAGGAAAAGAAAGTTCATGAGTAGCATTTCTAGAAAAGAAAAATGTAGTTTTTGAAATTTTAAAAATTATGGACAGGTCTAACAGCTGATTAAACTAGCTAAAGAGAAAGTTAAGGAATTGGAAAATTGATCTAGGGAAAAATACATAGTGTATAGTGTAGAGAGCTAAAGAAATAAAAAATATAAAAAGTTAAGAGACGTAAAGAGGGCTTCCCTGGTGGCGCAGTGGTTGAGAGTCCGCCTGCTGATGCAGGGGACACGGGTTCGTGCCCTGGTCCGGGAGGATCCGGGAGGATCCCACGTGCCGCAGAGTGGCTGGGCCTGTGAGCCGTGGCTGCTGAGCCTGCGCGTCCAGAGCCTGTGTTCTGCGACAGGAGAGGCCTCGACGGTGAGAGGCCCGCGTACCACAAAAAAAAAAAAAAAAAAAAGAGAGAGAGAGAGACGTAAAGAATAGAACAAGAAGACCTAATATATTTCTAACAGTGGTTCAGAAGCAGAGAATAGAATGAAATAGAGTATTCAAAGAGCTCAAAATTTTCCTGAATCAATGAATGACAGTGAACAAAGACATTTTAACATGTCTTACAAGACCTCAAATGATAACCCCTCTTAAGTTTTTAATTTTTTTCTGTTGTCATTCCTCCAATTTTACACTTCATTCATTGACTAGGATAAACAATAGAAGAGGAGGAGCAACTTGCTTGTGTAAGTAGCAGGATATCATTAGTGTAATTAGTTTCAAATCAGTAAGTGCTGAACCCTGAACCCTGAACCCTGAACTTTGTGCATGCTGTTCTCTCTGCCTAAAATATAACCTTTTATTGATGTTCCACTACACTGGGCACATTTGTTTTTCAGTATTTTAATTGAATACTGGAGCTTCCATTTGGTGGTTAAGAGACAGTTTATTTTCTTCCAAGAGTTTCTTTACTCATGATACATCCAATATCCCCAGGGGTTTACTCAGGCCTAAGAACAATGGCCTCAAAGAAACCAGAGAGCCTGTTCCATTTGCTCTTTATGGGTTGCTTGGTCAGCCATGGAGGGATCCTGACCACTGAATTTCCAATGGAACCTGCAGGGCTAAAGCTCAAATACCCACTCTTGAAGCTAAGGATCTGCTACCACTGCCATAACTACCTCTGTAACCTCTACTGTGGGTAAGCAGGAAGACACTGGAGGCTCAGCATAGTGTTTATCTGGACCTGTGCCCAAGGACGTGTCACCCTTAGTTCTCCTCCCACAACCTCAAGAGCTGTTCCTCACAACCTCCGTGTGCATTTCCTGTATGACACTGTATGTATGAGGGTTGGCAACAAAATGAGAAGTCTCTTTCACTCATAATAGTTGGCCCAAATCGCCACAGACTCAGATTCCCAACACTTGGTTCCTTACACACAACTGAGCACAGAGCTAGTACCCCTTCCATGGCATGTCCCCAGAGCTAAGATTGAGGTCACCAAGTTCTGATAACTCTATTCCCTTTTTTTTCCTTCTTCTAATTTGTACTCTATTTTTTAATCCCTTCTGCAATCACCCTGGCTTAGATCCTAAACATCTCTTTTCCACATCACAACAGTCTCCTAATTAGTCTCCCTGCCTTCACTCATCATTCATACTGGCTCTGCTTACCTACGTGCCACTGCCATACACTTACTCTCTTGAATTCCTTTCACGCTGTCACCAGACAGATCTTTCTTTTTTAAAAAAAAAAATACTTATTTATTTATTTAGGCTATGCTGGGTCTTAGGTGTGACAGGAGGGATCTTTTTTTAATTGCGGCATGTGAACTTCTTAGTTGTGACATGCATGCGGGATCTAGTTCCCTGACCAGGGATGGAATCTGGGTCCCCTGCATTGGGAGCACAGAGTCTTACCCACTGGACCACCAGGGAAGTCCCCCAGATAGATCTTTCTAAATTTCCAAACTGATTATGTTCTTCTCCTGATAAAAGTCACATCATGGTGGGACTGCCCTGGGCAGGGAACTAGATCCCACTTGCACACTGCAACTAAGAGTTTGCATGCCACAACTAAGGAGCTCGTGTGCTGCAACTAAGGAGGCCCGCCTGCCGCAACTAACACAAACACAACCAAATAAATTTTTTTTTAAATAAATAAATAAAGTCATATCATGGTAAGTCAGAAAGAGCCAGCAAACCCTGGTTCCGTAGTTTGCTAGCTACTTAGCATTTCTGTCTTTTAGTTTCCTCCCCTACAAAAGAGAGATAAATAATAGTATCTATCTCATAAGATTATTTTGAAGATTAAATTATATAATGTGGGGCTTCCCTGGTGGCGCAGTGGTTGAGAGTCCACCTGCCGATGCAGGAGACATGGGTTCGTGCCCCGGTCCGGGAAGATCCCACATGCCGCAGAGCGGCTGGGCCCGTGAGCCATGGCCACTGAGCCTGTGCGTCCAGAGCCTGCGCTCCGCAACGGGAGAGGCCACAACAGTGAGAGGCCCGCGTACCGCAAAAAAAAAAAAAAAAAAAATTATATAATGTGTGCAAAATTCCTAGTACAATGCCTGGCATTAGTAAATACTCAAAATAATGGTGAGCATCTCCATTTCCCCTCTCTTCTTCCTAATCACCTATGATTAAATCTAAGTGTTTCATGACATAACGATGTCTGCAACATCCCTAGCTCTAAAACGGAGCTGGTTCACTCACACATGGTCTATCTGTGAGCATTAAACTCCTGTCTCTGGTGTTCACTCAGAACATTCTTGTTCTTGTTGTCCAGGTTTTTTTATTCTTTGATTCTTGTTCACCAAATTTATATCAGACTTCTGGGTCTTTTGACCTGTTTGGAAGCATTACACCACCCAGCTAGTCTCAGGCCAACTTCCTCTGACTTTAAATTTACATTCTTATGTGATTTGGGTGCAATTGAAGCTTCAGAGAGAGGCATTTCCATCAGTCATCACTGTCCAGGTACAATCAAGACTGAGTTCCTCCCCCTTCTCCTGACCCCCAACCTCCATACCCCACAGAATTCCCCTTCAGTTTTGGGGACTGGACATAGAGTCCTCCAGTATCCTTCCCTGTCTCCCTAACTACTGTCCCTCCCCCTATATGCCATCCATGATTTTTGGCATCTTTGTACATTTATCCATGCTATTTTCTCCCTGATCCACCCAGCAAACTCTAATTTAAGACCTGTTTCAAGCGTTTCTTCTTTGGTAAAGCCTTGCTTGACTCTCCTCCTTTTCCTCTCCTGAAGGACAAGCATCGCGTTTGCTTGTATTGGACCCAGGGTGGTGCCAGGTGTGTAGCTGGAGTTCAGTGAATATTTGTTGAAAGGGAGCCCTTGAAAGGATTGGTCATTTAGTTCCAGGATCTGGGGGCTGCCCTTGCTGCTATCTTTTCAGATACCCATGTCTTCAGTTCTTCCTTTGATTCTGTGAACAACTCAGATATATTTCTGATAAATTCTTTTTTTATTAAGTTACCAAATTTGTGTTATGCTGTTTGCAATTATACACTCCTAATTGATGCAAGCATGCATTGCTTTCTTAATGAGAAAAAAAGTTTGTTTTCTACAATAGAAATATAAATAGACTCCAATTTAATCAATTGTTCTTTGGCAGCTGTTTTTGAGGAAAGTGAGAATCTTCACATTCACCTAGTATGGGAGAGCTGAAATTTGACAAGGGCTTTCGATAATGAAGTGAGGACATGGGAGATAGGAGGCACAAGACCACTGGCCAGGACACTGTGCTGAAATGCACATAAGGAATGCCACACCAGGGTCCTCTCCAGGAAGAGAGTACATCCAACTTAGGTTGAATTAAAAAAAAATCCTTACAACATAATGTACAACACGATAAATATAATTAACACTGCTGTATATTATATATGAAAGTTGTTAAGAGAGTAAATCCTAAGGGTTCTCATCAGAAGGAAAAAATTTTCTTCTATTTCTTTAATTTTGTATCAATATGAGATGATGGATATTTACTAAATTCATTGTGGTAATATGTAAGTCAAATGATTGTGCTGTACACCTTAAACTTATACAATGCTGTACATCAATTATATCTCAATAAAACTGAAAGAAAAAATTAAAAATACAGTGGCGTATACATATATGCATGCTTTTGTAACCATCAGAAATATGCATGTGTGTATCCATCAGAAATATGGCTAAAAATACTCAAAAAAAACCCTCCAATAGGCATCATTAGGCAGGTACCTATCCCTGAACTTATTGGAGGCAGGCCCATCATCTTTAAAACGGTGCTCTACACAAAACAGCTTCTCAAAATGTCATTGACAAATCAGATTAAAAAAAAATCAAATCGTGGGCTTCCCTGGTGGCGCAGTGGTTAAGAATCTGCCTGCCAATGCAGGGGACACAGGTTTTATCCCTGGTCCGGGAGGATCCCACATGCCGCGGAGCAACTGAGCCCATGCGCCACAACTACTGAGCCTGCATGCCACAACTACTGAAGCCCGCATGCCTAGAGCCCGTGTTCCTCAACAAAAGAAGCCACCGCAATGAGAAGCCGGCACACCGCAACGAAGAGTATCCCCTTCTCACTGCAACTAGAGAAAGCCCGCGCACAGCAACGAAAACACGACACAGCCAAAAATAAATAAACAAAATTTAAAAAATTTTTTTAAAGAATTAAAAAATCAAATACGCTGAAAGTGAACTTTCCTTGACTTGACTGTGAAAAGAACTTAAGATAGGAGAACAAAGGTAAAAGATAAAGAAGGTGGTGGGAGATTAGGTCATTTGGGGAGGCATACCTCCTAGATGTGCAAGACAGAGATATGTTCCTGGTTGTGCCTTCACCAATATGTGAGAAAGAATTAAATCCAATTAAGGTGTCCATTACTAAGTTGTAAACGTATTAGCTTTATTGCAGTCAGGCCTAGCTGCCATCAATGCTTGATTCAGGGTCAAACACTGCTATCTCTACTCTTGTAAAATATGCAACTCCATCTTTACTATAATGGGTTTAGGAAGGACAGAAAAATACCATGAGAGGTTTCTAGGTCTTTGACAGATGACTCTTCTTCCTAATTCCTACCCCAATTTTGTGGCATTCTAGGGCAGTTGTCCACAGCTGGGGGTGCCCTTCAGAATTATACCTAGAACTTTATAAAGAAAATTCACATGATGGTCCCCACCACAGACCTACTGAATTATAATCCCCAAGGCTAGAGGTTTTTTAAAATTGTTTTTGCTCGCTTGTTTTTAATGTTTTTGTGGAGATAAAATTTGCTTACAATGAAACACACAGATCTTAAAGTGTTCAGTTCAGTGAATTTGACAACTATATAAACCCAGTAACTACCACCCAAAACAAGATATAGGACATTTCCATCATCCTCATATTCCCTTGTGTCCAGTCCAATTTGCTCCAGCCTATCAGAGGCAACCATTCTTCTGATTTCTATCACTATAACTTAGTTTGGGGATGCTAGGATTTTAAAAAATACAGGTAAGTGGGGTGAAGTATAGCTACATGAACCAACTTGAATACATCTCAAAAACATAATAAAAAGCAAAACAACAAGTTGTAGAAAAATACAAGAAAATGATTTTATTTATATAAATCATTTGCAACTTAAAGCAATGACAATTATTCTTTAGAGACATATATGCATGTTATAAAAATATAAAGATGTACATGGCAATGATAATCATTTCAGGATAGAGGCTGCCTTTTGTAGAGTGAGAGGGACTAAGAATAGGGAAGAGCACTCAGGGGCGTTTATTTTTTATTTTTAAATATTTATTTATTTATTTAGGCTGTGCTGGGTCTTAGTTGTGGCATGTGGGATCTTTTTTAGTTGCAGCATGTGGGATCTTTTAGTTGAGGCATGCAGACTCTTAGTTGCAGCATGTGGGATCTAATTCCCTGATGAGGGATCGAACCTGGGCCCCCTGCATTGGGAGCACAGAGTCTTACCCACTGGACCACCAGGGAAGTCCCGAGAGGGTTTTAATATTTTATTTCTTAAGCTGAGTAGGAGGTACACAGGTGTTCTTTATATTTGTACTTTATGTCTGTAATATTTCATAATAAAATAAAACTTCACAGCGGATTTTGATGCACATGCTCTTATAATCTCTACACACCAAGAAATACTCAAATTTTTTATAAATATATAAGTAAAAATTTCAAAAACCAAAATTAATTGTGCTGTCATCTGTTCAAGGAGCACTATTTTTTTCTTTTTCTTGCAACAAACTAAGGTTTTATTGCAGGGCGACAAGCAAGGGGAGTGGGAGACAGCCTCAGATCAAATTCCAGCTTGTCTCTGAGTTAGGGGTTCTTTTTTTTTATATATAAATTTATTTATTTATTTTTGGCTGCGTTGGGTCTTTGTTGCTGCGCGCAGGTTTTCTCTGGTTGCATCAAGTGGGGGCTACTCTTCGTTGCAATGCGCGGCCTTCTCTTGATGCGGAGCACAGGCTCTAGGCATGCTGGCTTCAGTAGTTGTGGCACGGGGGCTTCAGTAGTTGTGGCTCGCGGGCTCTAGAGCACAGGCTCAGTCATTGTGGCGCACGGGCTTAGTTGCTCTGCGGCACGTGGGATCTTCCTGGACCAGGGCTCGAACCTGTGTTCCCCGCATTGGCAGGCGGATTCTTAACCACTGTGCTACCAGGGAAGTCCTAGGGGTTTCTTAAAGGGGAAGAACAAAGAAGCTGGGGTTAATCATGACTTGTGACATTTCTGTGACATTTCTTTTTCTTTTTTTTTTTTTTTCGGTACGCGGGCCTCTCACTGTTGTGGCCTCTCCCGTTGCGGAGCACAGGCTCCAGACGCGCAGTCTCAGCGGCTATGGCTCACGGGCCCAGCCGCTCCGCGGCATGTGGGACCTTCCTGGACCGGGGCACGAACCCGTGTCCCCTGCATCAGCAGGCGGACTCTCAACCACTGCGCCACCAGGGAAGCCCCCTGTGACATTTCTTAATCGTAGTTTCAGGAGTCAAGATGTCTCTGGTTTACAATTCTCTCACCAGGTAGTCCGTGGCTCAGGAGTCAGGTAGCTCATCTTGCCCCGGAGAAACAAGGAACATTTTAAAATTCTATTTTGGTCCTTACCCTATGGTCTACTGTAATCCATTAAGCACATATACTCCACGAGAGCACAGATAGTGTTCTATTTAATCTTTTAGTCCTCTGAGTACCTGATGTTATACGCATGGCACACACAGACAAAAAACAATTGGAGGGTGGGAGGGAGGGAGACGCAAGAGGGAAGAGATATGGGAACATATGTATATGTATAACTGATTCACTTTGTTATAAAGCAGAAACTAACACACCATTGTAAAGCAATTATACTCCAATAAAGATGTAAAAAAAATAGAAGATTCTAAACCTACCAATTGACCCACATTTTCACATTTCACATTTGCAGGTTTTCTATCATCCCACAATATTTTAAGGCCTCTTGACATCTACAAACATCAATTTCACATCCACCTTCTTTTTAAGGTTTTTGGGTCCAAAAGGAAAAGAACAGGCCCAAGGACCTAGTAATACCCATCTCATGCCAGTCTTGTTATGTCACCACTATAACATTTAACATACTAGAGAAGGAGAAAGACAGCTGATACAAAGAAAGAAGATGAAAGGTTTTTGTTTAAGATATACAGATTTATTGATAAACAGGAAAGCTTACGCATGAGTTGAGTCTCAAAGTTCTCTCCATGTCTTTTGTACATACTTCCTTATGGTATTTTTTGCACCATATTGCACCTGCTACAAGTCACCCCTAATTAGACCGTGAATGCCTAAACGGTAGAGCCAGAATCATCTACATTTTTGTTCTTCTGAATCTAGTAGATAGCATTGCTCAATAAACATTTATTGGAATAAGGACAGGAAAAGTGATGGAGAGGAAGAGAAAAGTAGATGTGTCTGGCACATGGCAGGGAAGAATGGAAACAAATATGCAGAAAGAAGATTAAAGGTAGGCAAGGAGAAGTATTAATTAGGATTAGGTTCAGCTGTGACTGACAGAAAATCCAAATAAACAATGGCTTACAGAAAAGAGAAGTTCATTTTTCTCTTATGTAAAAAAAAAGTCTGGAGATGAGTATTCCAAGGCTGGTAAAGGCTTCACAAATTCTTCTTATCTTGCTACTTACTCAGACTTAAGATGTGGTTTTTGCCTCATCATCCAAGATGGCTGCTTAACTTCCAGTCATTATGTCCTCATTCCAGCCAACAGAAAGGATAAAGGAGAGAAGTGCTTACCCTCTCCCTTCAAAGACACTTTCTGGATGCTGCACACATAACTTCTGGGCTTACTTCTCATTGTCCAGAGTTTAGCCATGACTACACCTAGTTACATGGGGATTTGGAAAATGTAGTCTTTATTCTGGGTGGCCTCATCCAGGATGAAAATCAGGGATTTTATTACTAAGGAAGAAGAAGAAGTGAGATTAGTGAATCAAGGGTATAAATATTTTTATACATTACTATGTTTATTATACAAATATTATGTATATTATATATATTTAATATTAATTGAATACCAGGAAAATGTACTGTAAAAATGTTTTTCTTTAAAACAAATTCAAGCTATTCATTTTTTTTCTTTGTAAAAGTCTTTTTTTTAAATGAATTTATTTATTTTTGGCTGCATTGGGTCTTCACTGCTGCACACAAGCTTTCTTTAGTTGCGGTGAGTGGGGGCTAATCTTCCCTGCAGTGCGCGGGCTTCTCATTGCGGTGGCTTCTCTTGTTGCAGAACACGGGCTCTAGGCGTGCAGGCTTCAATAGTGTGGCACGCGGGCTCAGTAGCTGTGGCTTAGTGGTTCTGCAGCATGTGGGATCTTCCAGGACCAGGGCTCAAACCCGTGTCCCCTGCATTGGCAAGCAGATTCTTAACCACTGCGCCACCAGGGAAGTCCCAAAAGTCTTTCTTGTTATCTACTATGAATGTAAATAACATAGTAGAGTTTTTAAAAGCATGGACTCCAGAGGAGAATGTCTATATTTAAATCATGGCTCTGTAGTTTACTTCCTGTGGCTCTGTAACTTTGGATAAGTCACTTATCCTCTCCAGCTGAAAGTTCTTCATCTGTAAAATGAAGATAGTAATTGTACCTACCTCACAGGGTTGCTGCAAAGATGAAATGTATTAATACACATACTATATACAACAATAAGTGCTCGATAAATCTTAACTATTACTATTTATGGTTGAAACTTTAGAAGATTCAAACAATTAGAAAGAGTAGGAAAGGTAATCTATAGATCCACTTCCCCCAAAAAACCAATATTAAAATGTTCATGTATTTACTTAAATCTAATTGCTATGGATATTTTTATGCTGTTGAAATACTTGTGCATATGATTCGTATCCTGCTTTAGTCCAGATCAACTTCTCTCCCTTCTCCATTCTGCTTTGTGTCCCCAGAAGCTGACCAGTAAGGACTCCATCAATAAGTTCTATTGCGTTCTTCTGTATGGATTAACCCAATGCCACATAAGAGTATTTATTTTCCCCTCCTTCTTTGAGGGATTGCTGTGGGTTGGCTGTGTCCCTTTATGGAAGGTTCCATCTCCTATCAGAGGCTGTCTCTCTCATACGCTACCCTTTCTGGGATCTTCCCTTCTGGCCTAGGATTGGTAACAGCTGTTGACAGACCCAAAGCTCTGCAATAATCCTTATTGGTTTCCCTAAGCCTTTCGTAAATAATCCCTGTGTTAAATCCCCTCAAATTACGCAGTTTCAGTGTACCAGGTCCTTTCTTCCAGGACTTTGACTGACATACATAGGAGAACAAGAATTTTTTTCAGAGAGGTTATTTTAGTAGCTGTATAATATTCTATAGTGCCAATGTACCTTAACAATAATAGCAATTACTTAATGTACCTGTCAAGTACTTTACAGACACCAATTTTATTTACTCCTCACCAACCCCAGGGATTGGTATTTTACAGATGAGGAAACTGAGCCTCAGGGAAGTCTGAAAATTTACTTGCCTTTGGTTTCAGAGCTGATAAGCAGCAAGGTTAGTCCTACTCCTATTCTTCCCATTAAACCCAGTGGTTCCAAAACCTGGCTAATCATCAGAGGAAACTAAGGAATTTTTTTCCCTGTGTTCACTCAAAGAGAGCTTAATTTTGTAGGTCCAGAGTGAGACCCAGAAATCTCTATTTTTATAAAAGTTGCTCAGGGGAGTCTGATGATCATCTAGATTCGAGAAGAAATTACCTCATTTTAGTATGCGTATGTTTCCTTTTGTTGGATATTCAGATCATCTGTATATTATGTTTTTATAAATAAGACTGCAATAAAGATGGTTATATATAAAGCTTTGCCTTATTTAGTATTGTTCACATAGAATGAGTCTCAGAAGAGGGATGAGTGAATTAATGAGATAAATAAATTTTTTTTTTTTTTTTTTTGCGGTACGCGGGCCTCTCACTGTTGTGGCCTCTCCGTTGCGGAGCACAGGCTCCGGACGCGCAGGCTCAGCGGTCATGGCTCACGGGCCCAGCCGCTCCGCGGCATGGGGGATCTTCCCGGAACGGGGCACGAACCTGCGTCCCCTGCATCGGCAGGCGGACTCTCAACCACTGCGCCACCAGGGAAGCCCGAGATAAATATTTTTGATTCTTGATGTGCTTCGTTCAAATGTTTATTCATTTAGCTACTTAAATATTCGCTTAAAAATATATATTTTTCTACAAATATTTATTTACCATGCTCCAAGCTCCAAGCATTGTGCTGAGGGTTTGCAGTGTAACAGTGAGCAAGACACATAGTGGGGAGATGGATATTAAACAAATAATTATCCAAATAAAATATTTAGATTATAATTGTGATAGGGTCTATGAAGAAAAAATAAAGAGGACTGTAAGCCTCGTTTGAGAATGATTAGTGAAGATATTCCAGAGAAAATGATATTTAAATTGAGGCTTGAAGAATGAGTAGAAGTTAGCCATGCAAAGAGAAAGGAGAGAGCATTCCAGACACAGAAAGTGGCATATGCAAAGGCTCAAAGGTATGGGAGAACTTGGAAAGTTATATAAAATTATATTTATGTCATAAGAAGATGGTATAAATATACTGAGGTAAAGCAAGAGTGAATGAAAAGGGAGAAATTAAGAAGCTATTGCAGGAACTTCCCTGGTGGCGCAGTGGTTAAGAATATGACTGCCAATGCAGGGGACACGGGTTCGAGCCCTGGACTGGGAAGATCCCATGTGCCACGGAGCAACTAAGCCCATGCACCACAACTACTGAGCCTGCATGCCACAACTACTGAAGCCCACACGCCTAAAGCCCGTGCTCTGCAACACGAGAAGCCACTGCAGTGAGAAGCCCGCGCAGTGCAACGAAGAGTAGCCCCCACTCGTGGCAAATAGAGAAAGCCTGCGTGCAGCAATGAAGACCCAACGCAGCCAATAAATAAATAATTTGTTTTTTTTTTAAAAAAGAAGAAGCTATTGCAGTGGTTCATGAAGGAGGTGGAGTAAGAAGAAATGATCGATGGCTCGAAGTGGTGCCAGTAGAGATGATGAGAAGTGAATATAGATTTATGTAGAAAGTAGGATCTATAGGACTTGTTGATTAATTATATAAAAGTGGTAAAGGAAAAGAAGTCAAAATGAGTCTCCAGTTTCTGGCATAAACAAGTGGCTGAATGATGTTATTGGGCAAGAGAGGGACAGTGGAGGCAGACTAGGTTTGCAAGGGTTAATCATGAATATGGTTTTGGCAGTATTAAGTGTTGGCATGACCAAATATGTGATGTCTGAGTGGAGATGTTGAGTTAGGAGTAAGAGACAGTGATCTGGAGCTCAGAAGTCTTGTGTAAAGAAATAAAATTGATATTGAAACCATGGAACTGAATGGAATGGATAATGTAGTTGAAGAATATATAGAGTGTCAAGAAGAGAAGGCTAATGACTATGCCTGGAAGACTCTAACATTGAAAGGCTGAGTGAAGAAGAAGGTCCAAAAGAAAACTGAAAAGTAGTGACCATCTAAGTAGGAGGAAAACCAGAAGTGTGTGTTGTAATGGAAATTCAAGAGAAAAGAATGTTTCACTGGAAAGCTATCAAAAAAGTGAAAAGTTTTTGAGTGTTCAAGTAAGATGAAAATGAAAAGCAATGATTAAATTTAGTTGATGGAATGAGTTGAGAAGTGAATGATATGCACAGATGATATTTCATCAAATGAAATGAACAGGGAACTTACCTGGTGGTCCAGTGGCTAAGACTCCGTGCTCCCAGTGCAGGGGGCCCAGGTTCGATCCCTGGTCAGGGAACTAGATCCCACATGCTGCCACTAAAGATCCCATGTGCCGCTACTAAGGCCTGGTGCAGCCAAATAAATAAACTAAAACAAATAAAAATTTTTAAAATGAAATGAACAAAGATGATCACTGCAGCCCTATTTGTGGAAATAACCTGTCTCCTAGTACAGCAAAAGATACACTTATGCTCACTGATTTTATTTCCCCAAAAGTAAATACTCATTTTAAGGTTGGTATGGTGAAGTTATTTTTTTGAACAAAAATTGGGGCATATTGTTTGACAATTTATTCTATGTGAAATATTTATAAGAACAGGTTTGTAATCTTATAAAATTAAACCATCGCTAATTACAGAAAACCCCGGATAGATGCACTGTAACTTAGTGAGGGCGAGACTTCCGCAAGTAATATGTAAGAGAGGGATAATCTGTGGGGTGAGATCCCTGAGGATGTTGAAGGAACACTGTAAAGGGATTAGCCTCAGGTAAGGGAACAGATGCCTGTCTTGTTAACAGGAAAAAAAGATCAAAGAATGATTCGCTGATAAGAGTTAACAGAGTCCTCTTCTATTATTATTTCTAATAATCTTCTACTATTATTACCAGTTGCCTTTTCTTTCTACACTAAGAGATGAGGAAACTTGGTACTAGTGAGGGAGAGGCAGTAGGGATTGGAGATGTGAGAAGAGTAAGGAAAATCTATGAAGAATGGGTGTGTGAACAGGATATGGGAGTCAAAGAATTCCTGGACAGTGTTGTAAGAGCCCAGTGGAGACTGGAGACCATGAATTCACCATGGTGCCAAACATACCAATTTGCACATTATGGTTTTCTCCAAGGGTTCACAGCAGCACAGGTACACATATGGCTAGTATGAACCATCGGATTTTTGCCAGACTGGTGCCAGAGAAGGACAATTGAGCCAGCGAGTTCAAAACAGTAGTCAAAAATAGTTGATATTATAAACCACAGAGAATTTTATTCAGTAAAATGGGGGAGGAAGTGGGGAAGGGGAACGTTTCTCTTAAGTAAAAGCAGTTTGAACAGGAGACAAAGCTACCTCTCAAGGTTTGCCAGTGGGTGGAGAGGGAAAAAAATGAGACCCACCCAAGGAGAGAACAGAGGGAGAGTCCTTGAGCGGAAGGGGGAAAGGGATAGAGAAGAAAGACAGGGAGGAAGAGGGAGAGATGAAGAAAGGTAGGGAAGGAGAAAGGGATGAAGAGGGAGAGAGAGTAGGAGACAGAAAGACAGACCAGAGACTAAGAGGGCATTTGATTTTGTTTGTGATAGTTTTCCATTCTTAGTTCCCTGGTTATGTTTCAAACCCATGGGTTCAAGAGATTCCCCTGTATCCTTACAGTGAATTTGCTTCTTTGGCTGAAGTTTCTATTTCAAAATAGTCTTAATTAAGACAAGAAAATGTAATATACACTCTTGTACTCTCATAGCATGTTTTTGTTTGTCTTGTTTTTGGGGTTAGGGGTGGGTGTGGGTAATGTAGAGCCAAAGTTGATGAGGTTTTCAACCCCTAAAGGGCACTTCTGTTGAAGCCATCTAATAGCCCTTTTGCATAAGGCTCAGAGTTCTGGCAGATGCCTTTGGAGCCTCTGGGGCTTGGAGTCACCAGCAAGTTTCCCCAAGGGTCCCTGCCTCCTTGCCTCACTGGCCCTGTTCAGGAGCAGCTAGGACTTCATGCCTGGTGCTGCTGGGGTAGAAGGGTGGCTTCTTTGATCTGCTGAGGATCTAGGAAAAGGGGAATGTGAGTCCTCTGTTCTTGACTGTATCCGAGATCTTTCCCCACTGGTTTCCTATTGCACAGTGAATCAGTTCACTCTTGAGGTAGGTCGACATTGCCCCCACCATCCGTCTCCTTCCAGGTGGTACCACTTAGAGATCATGGTATTACTAACCCTTGTGTCCTCCTTCCCAAAGCCATCAGATACAGGTTTACCAAAACATCTACCTTCTGTTTCCTACTTCCTATCGACGATACTAAATACTAACAATGTGGAAGCTCTGAGGCTGCCTGTTTGGACATTTACTTGATTGATTGATCTTTCTGCAGGCATTTAGTTTTAGTTTCCCACAACAGTAACACGCAAGCAACTCTCATTCTCTTCTCAGTCCTCCTGTCAATTTAACAAGCTGCTCTCAAGGCAGGTTCTATAATGAATACTTGGTGTGCAGAAATGACTGCAGTGTTATTGATTTAAATTCCATGAAGTGATGTCACAATTTATTTAACCATTCCCCACTTGTTGGACATTTAGATTGCTTTCCATATTTGAGTTTATAACTGATTACTATAAAGCATAACTTTATGCCAAGAAGTTTTTCTGTATTTAGGAAAATATGGGATTCCTCCTTAATTTTTCAGAGTTTTCAATACCACTAGCATGTATTTATGTTGTTTACTACTTAGCCTAGGAGTGTAGAATAATGACATTAACCGCCCTCACCCTACCCTTTTTTTTTTTTTCCTCTGCTTAGTTTTCTTTGAACCTCTGACTAGGTTCAAAGAATTTTCTCCCACATTCTCCTTCTGTAAAATGCCTGTGAATTCCATTTTTCACACTTTTCATTGTCATTTCCTCCTCATGTAGACCTCCATCCTAGAGATGTCTGTCCTCAGGCTCGGATATGTACTGATTTCTTTCTAGACCTACCACACAGTAGTCATCCTTGGACTATCCAGGGTCCTGGATCTGATGACCTACTCCTTTTTTATTTTTATTTTTTTTTTTGCGGTACGCGGGCCTCTCACTGTTGCGGCCTCTCCCGTTGTGGAGTACAGGCTCCAGACGGGCAGGCTCAGGAGCCATGGCTCACGGGCCTAGCCGCTCCGTGGCATGTGGGATCTTCCCGGACCGGGGCATGAACCCGTGTCCCCTGCATCGGCAGGCGGATTCTCAACCACTGCACCACCAGGGAAGCCCTGACCTACTCCTTCTTGATTTACTCTCTTATTTTGCTGAAGTGCATCCTCCAATAGCATCCTGACGAAGGATAAAAAGAAGATAAACCTTCTGATACTATGCATGTCTAAATGCATCTAAATTAAATATCGTTTTCTAATTCTGAATTTTGAGGACAATGATCCATTGTCTTCTAGCATCCAATGTTGTTGAGAAATTTAATACTATTTTAACTCCCAACCTTTTGTATGTGGTCTTTCTTTTTTTTCTTTCTTTCTTTGAAAGCTTCTAGAATCACCTCTCTTGTGGCATTCTGAAACTTCAAGTTGGTATGTTTTTGAGTTGCCGTTTTTAAAATTTATTGTAGGGCTTCCCTAGTGGCGCAGTGGTTGAGAGTCCTCCTGCCGATGTGGGGGACACGGGTTCGTGCCCCGGTCTGGGAAGATCCCACATGCCGTGGAGCGGCTGGGCCCGTGAGCCACGGCCGCTGAGCCTGCGCGTCCGGAGCCTGTGCTCCGCAACGGGAGAGGCCACAGCAATGAGAGACCCGCTTACCGCAAAAAAAAAAATTTATTATATTGGGCACTCGATATGGTCTTTTTTTAAAAAAATGAGATGTAATTACACATAACATTATATTACATTGTTATATTAGGTGTACAACATAATGATTCCATATTTGTATATTCAATATACTCTTTTAAACTGGAGACTTGGCCTTTATTTCTGGGAAATGTTCTTGTACTATTTCCTTGATAATTTTGTTCCCACCGTTCTCTCTTTTGCGAACTCTTTTAGTTAGATGTTGAATTCCCTGGCTTAATCTTTTAATTTTCTTATCTTTTTTACTTCACCCTCATTTTTAATGTCCCAAAGCACCTAATGTTCTCTAATGTTTCTCCCTCCTCCCTTTCATTTCCCTCCCTCTCCCCCTTTCTTCTCTTCTTTCCTGAGAGAATTTCAGTCTTATTTCAGGGATATAAAATCTTATCTCCCTGAGAATGTTAATTTAATGTTAATCTACCGTCTGCATTATCTGTTTCCTCTGAGTACTTCTTTTCCCCCTCCAGTTTATTTGTTTTGATCTCTGTCCTTACTGTTGGAAACTTTCCTCAAAGATCTGGTGATCCTTGAATGTTTGTTCAGATTTTCAAATGAATCGCTGCAAAGCTGATTGGAAGCTCTGTGTGAGTGGGCAGTTCTTGTCAGCTTGTGGGCTTATTTTTAGATTAAAGAGGTAGTCAGCCAGCTTGTGGGTGTGGGTGTGAATGTGGTCCCCCAAATGTCAGTGTGTGTAGGTATTTTCTCTGTAGCAATTTAGTTTATCAAGAGAAAGAGCCTGTAATCTGCCGGGAAGGATAAGCCTGGCCATTGGCACTGTAGCACAGGGTGAGGTAAGCCGACTGAGGAATCTCAGTTCAGTAGGCAGACTTTCAATTTTCCTTAAATCTTCACTCCTGCCCTCTTCCTGCCTGTTGCTCCCCAGGAAGCCTCCCCCCAGATAAAGTACTATGGGAGTGGGGGAGGGGTGGTTGGCTGACTGGTGGGAGTGGGGCTTGGAGTGCTAACTGCTTTTTTAGTCTTTTCAGACCCCACTCATTGCTTTCAATGCCCTATATTCCTACCACTGTCTTCCCGGGTACTGCAGGCTTCAATCCTTCCCGAGGTAGTCTTGCTTCTTGAGGGTATTCTCCAAGAAAGTTCTGCTAACCATTCCTCCACCTGCTTTTTGTCTTCATATGTTGGGGTCTGGGGGTACAAATATTTCCTAGTTTTATTGAAGATGGGGTTTGTGTTTCTGTTTCTCGTTCTGACTTTTGTGGGGGGGGCGCTGCACCATGAGGATCTTAGTTCCCCAACCAGGGATTGAACCCGTGCCCTTGGCAGTGAAAGTGCGGAGTCCTAACCACTGGACCGCCAGAGAATTCCCTGGAGGAGATTTTCAAAAGAAGAGGTTAGAAAGGTCAGTGATCAGCCATCTTAATCCTGGGAATTGTGGAGGTGACTTCCTAGCATTTGCTTTGATCATGACTATCCAGACTTTGTTGAAAATCAAAAACCAAAAATCAAAAACCAACAGTTTTCTGAAAGCAGTTCTTTCTGCATGTACTTGTTGCTCAATGGCAGCGCCAAGCAGTGATATGCCTAGCTATGCCGAAGCCTGAGACCAAAGAGAAAATTAGCAATACTGATCCTATCTTTAAAATTTTGATATTCTGGTTTTTGGGGGCTTTCTGAACCAATTATTTTTTTTTTTTTTTTTTTTTTGCGGTATGCAGGCCTCTCACTGTTGCGGCCTCTCCCGTTGTGGAGCACAGGCTCCAGACGCGCAGGCTCAGCGGCCATGGCTCACGGGCCCAGCCGCTCCGCGGCATATGGGATCCTCCAGGACCGGGGCACGAACCCGCGTCCCCTGCATCGGCAGGCGGACTCTCAACCACTGCGCCACCAGGGAAGCCCCACCAATTTTTATTTTTAAAAATATTGTATTAAATATCATTTATCTTGATTACTGAGCTTTTTGGGCATCCCTTAAGTTTTACCCCCTAGTTGAGTGACTTACTTTCTCCACCTTAATCCTGGCCCTAGAGGGGTATCTAATTTTTCATCAGCTATCCTCACCCCTATAAACCACTACAAATAAACATACAATCTAAGTAAAAGTAGCCTACTTGTTGTGCAAACTTACAGCTTCAGGACAAATTCCACAGTCACCCTCCCAATCAGTTTGCCTTTTTAAAGAGTGCGTTGTAGGTATTTCTGAGTCCTCTCCTCTGTTCATAGGAAGAGTTGGTCTCTTTCTAGGAAATACTGTATAGGATTGGGTCAGAGTGACTTCCTCCCAGTATATTTGAGACACCAGAGCTCTACTGATGCATGTTGCAAAAAGGACAGGTGTGGCACTGCCATAATAATGAGTTCCGTAGCTTTTCTTACTAAGATGATGTGACATCAAGAGAATCAGAAGCATTTTCTCTAAATTCTTCTGGTGTTGATTTTTCTCCTAAAAATCTTGAGATAAAGTAAAAGAAGTAAAAATTCTTCAAGTATTTCTACACCCACTTTTACACATGGGCGGTGTCAGGAAAGGATCCTCCCTTGCTAATTGCAGGATTTTTCGTTGACTAAGTGGGAGATGGAGGAGGCAGGTGTTTGAGCTGCTATGGGGACTCTGATACAGTGAGAGTGAATTTTTTTATTCTTTTCAGTCCTTGTTTTACCTAACTGTGGTGATATAGAGGAATCTTTTAGGCCACTGTGCATTGTCACAGTGAAGATCAGTCATGTTGAAGGCATTCTCAGTCCTTGTGTGTTTATAGGAAATCCTAACTATTTGGGGATGCTCTGTGTGTAAGCCATAGAGGCACCATGGCTACATAAAGACACAGTAGTTACCTCACCTTACTTGCCATACCACACCCTTGAGGAAGATCTAGGAGTGCTACTCAAAGTCTCAGAGTGTGCACCGTGGACTAGAGTTAGTTCCTGAACTAGTATTACCTGTCTGTGTCCAGATAATAATGGAAATTGAGAACAAACATTTAGAAACTTTTATAGCAATTTGACAGAATAATTTATGTTTGTTGCGTTTAATAATAAAAATGTCAGCTTGGGGCTTCCCTGGTGGCGCAGTGGTTGAGAATCCGCCTGCCGATGCAGGGGACACGGGTTCGTGCCCCGGTCCGGGAAGATCCCACATGCCGCGGAGTGGCTGGGCCCATGAGCCATGGCCGCTGAGCCTGCGCGTCCGGAGCCTGTGCTCCGCAACGGGAGAGGCCACGACAGTGAGAGGCCCGCGTACCGCAAAAAAAAAAAAAAAAAAAAAAAAAAAAGTCAGCTTGCATTTTTGAGGTCTTTTTCTTTTTAAAGTCACTTTCTAGTAATTAATTTTTATTGTATTTTACAAAAGTATTTGCTGGCGATGGACTGGAAAGAAAAAACTTGGCTTTCATCGCAGGTAAACAGAAAAATCTGGATCTGGAGAGCATTTTTTTTTTGGCCACACTGAGTGGCTTGCGGGATCTTATTTCCCTGACCAGAGATTGAACCCGGGCCACTGCAGTGAAAGCGCCAAGTCCTAACCACTGGACCCCCAGGGAATTCCCTGGAGAGCATTCTTGGTATTTAAGAAAGTGTCAAAGTTTTCATGACATTGGACTTGGCAATGAGTGGTCTCTTGGATATGACATCAAAAGCACAGGCAAAAAAGGCAAAAATAGAAAAATGGGACTACTTCAAACTAAAACTTTTGTGCATTAAAGAGCACAGTCAATGGAGTAAAAAGACAACCTTCTAAATGGAGATAATATTTGTAAATCATATATCTGACAAGGGGTTAATATCCAGAATATATTTAAAAACTCCTACAACTTAACAATAAAAAATCAAATAACTTGATTAAAAAATGAGCAGAGGATTTGAATAGACATTTCTCCAAAGGTGATATACAAATAAGTGACACACTTATGAAAAGATTCTCAACATCTCTAGTAATCAGGAAAATACATATCAAAAGCACAATGAGATGTCACCTCACACCCATTAGGATGGCCACTATCAAAAAAACAGAAAATAGGAATTCCAAATCAGCTGCACTATTGTTCATTTTCAATGGCAATGTATGATGGTTCCAATTTCTCTGCATCTTTGCCAACACGTATTATTGTCCATCTTTTTAATTATAGCCATTTCAGTGTGTGTGAAGATTACTGATTTTTAAGCTAATCAGAATAATATGTTCAAAATGCAAATATGACCAACTCACTCCCATTCAATGGTCCTAATTTTTTTTTCAGAATAAATTCCAAAAGTGTAATATAACATAAGAAGCCTTCCATGTTGCTATCCCTACCTCCCTATCTCTAGTCTCACCATCTGCCACTTCCCTTTACTGCACTTTATACTCTAGGGATACGAATTGTGTGACGTTTTCTGCATGCACTTTGCTACCTCTAACCTCTGAAACGTTGTTTCTGCTTTTCTGTCTGCCTAGATTTTCCCCCCACCTTTTTGCCTAATTTTTACTCACGCTTTAATACTACCCAGGCATTCATTTCTCATGGAGCTCTTCTCTAAATCCCCAGGTGTTATTATCATTTTTTCTACTAGGTATTAGCTTATGAATGTAACAACCCTATGAGGCAGGAACTCTTATCCTAATTTTATGCATAAGGAAAATGACTTGGAGAGAGTGAGAGATAGAGATATTAGTAACTTGCCAAAAAGTCACACCGTAAGGGAGTGAAGATTGAATTAAATGCCATTCCTCTGTGCTCTCATAGCAGCCTCTGCACACATGGGTTCTTTTGTTTGTTATTTTATTTTTAATCTTTTGGCTGTGTTGGGTGTTCGTTGCTGCGCACAGGCTTTCTCTAGTTGCGGCAAGCGGGGGCTGCTCTTTATTGCGGTGCGTGGGCTTCTCATTGAGGTGGCTTCTCTTGTTGCGGAGAATGGGCTCTAGGCGTGCGGGCTTCAGTAGTTGTGGCACACAGGCTTAGTTGCTCCGCGGCATTTGGGATCTTCCCGGACCAGGGCTAGAACCCATATCCCCTGCATTGGCAGGTGGATTCTTAACCACTGCACCACCAGGGAAGTCCCATACATGGGTTCTTTATTTCATTACATTTATATTATCTCCTTATATCTCCCAATTCAATCATGCACTCATTTAACTATTCATTCTCCAAATATTTATTTATAGTTTACCATATGCCAGGCACCGTGGCAGGTGCTAAGGACACGACGTTGACAAGACAGATCCTATATGGGACCTCATTGAACTTAAGAGTCTATAGGGGTGTACAAATGATTCAACTAATGGATATTTGCTATGGTAGCAAGGAGCAGAGGGACCTAATCAGTAGTTAAAGAAGCCTGGAAAAAATGATCTTGAAGCTGATAAGGATAAGGATGACTGGGGAACATCTTAAGGATGACTGAGGATTAGTGAGGTAAACATCTTAAGATGTTTGGCTTGAGGGTGACATGTAGCATGTAATATTATATAAGTTATCTCTTTCTTAAGCCCCAAAATTTAGTGTCTTAAGAAACAAATATTTGCTTTTTTAGCATCATCTGCTCATGGTGCCACCTTCTGCCACCCACCCTGGCTGCCACCCTGAGTCACTACCTGTGCAGCTCCGGCCACCTGGTTCCCTGTGCTAGCCACCGATATTTGGAGTTCTTACAGTAATGCAGACATTGACAAGAAAGAGCAGTCTGAACTTGATCAAGGTTTGGTTGATGTTGAAGAAGTAGAAGAAGAAGAAACTGGTGAAGAATCAAAACTCAAAGCAGGTCAGCTGACTGTTCAGATGTTGCAAAATCCTCAGATGCTTGCAGCCCTTCAAGAGAGATTGATGGTCTGGTAGAAACACCAACAGAATACATTGAAAGCTTGCCTAGGGTAGTTAAAAGACAAGTGAACGCTCTGAAAATCCTTCAAGTTAAATGTGCACAGACAGAAGCCAAATTCTATGAGGAAGTTCATGATCTTGAAGGAAAATATGCTGTTCTCTATCAGCCTCTATTTGATAAGTGATTTGAGATCACTTTTGAACCTATATAAGAAGAATGTGAATGGAAACCAGATGAGGAAAATGAAATTTTGGAGGAACTGAAAGAAAAGGCCAAGATTGAAGATGAGAAAAAAGATAAAGAAAAAGAGGAACCCAAGGGAATTCCTGAATTTTGGTTGACTGTTTTTTAAGAATGTTGACTTGCTCAGTGAATATGTTTCAGGAACATGATAAACATATTCTGAAGCACTTGAAAGATATTAAAGTGAAGTCCTTAGATGCAGGCCGGCCTATGAGTTTTGTCTCAGAGTTTCACTTTGAACCCAGTGAATATTTTACAAGTGAACTGTTGACAAAGACACATAGTATGAAGTTAGAACCAGATGGTTCTGTTCCTTTTTCTTTTGATGGACCAGAAATTAAGGGTTGTACAAGGTCCACATAGATTGGAAAAAAGGAAAGAATTGTCACTTTGAAAATCATTACGAAGCAGAAACAAGGGACTTGGGGCAGTTTGTACTGTGACCAAAACAGTTTCTAATACTCTTTAATATTTTTACACCTCCCGAAGTTCCTGAGAGTGGAGATCTGGATGCTGCTGCTGAAGCTATCCTTCCTGCAGACCTTGGAAGTCATCACTTTTTACATGAATGTATAGTCTCAAGATCAGTGTATACTTTACTGGAGAAGTTACTAAAGAAGAAGATGATGATTATGATGAAGAAGTTCAAGAAGAGGATGAGAAAGGGGAAGAAGAAGGAAATGAGGAAAATGATCCAGGCTATGACTCAAAGAAGGATCAAAACCCAACAGAGAGCAAGCAGCCGTGAAGCAGGATGTATGTGGCCTTGAGGGTAACTTGCACTGATCTAACTTCTGCTTCCTTGGAAAGGAGGAATTTACATAACTTGAAAAGCCTATTTCAAGTTTTTTGTTGTTGTTTGTTTGCTTGTTTTTGTAGCTTAAAATAAAAATATCAAATTAAAAAAATGATCTCACAGTTTCTGTGGGCAGGAATTTTTTTTCTTTTTCTTTTCTTTCTTTTCTTTTCTTTTTTTTTTTAATTTTTGGCCCCACCGTGCGGCATGCAGGATCTTAGTTCCCTGACCAGGGAAGAGTGGAAGTGCAGAGTCTTAACCACTGGACCACCAGGGAAGTCCCTGTGGTCAGGAATTTGGAAGTGACTTAATTGGGTAGTTGTGGCTCAGGGTCTCTCATGAGGTTACCATCAAGATATTGGCTGGGGCTGCAGTCAACTGGATGCTTAATAAATTTGGCTGGAGGATCTGCTTCCCAAATGGCTCACTCACATGACTGTTGGCAGGAGGCCTCAGTTCCCTACTGAAACCGTGCACCTCAGATTGGGACTTGAACCCACTTGCCAGGACTTGAACCCGGCCAAAACCCAGACTGGGACTCAAACCCAAGAGATCGGGACTCGAACATGGCCAAAACCCAAGGTCTTCCAACTGAGATCACACACCTGGTTTCAGGACTTAATGAAGCTCAGGTTCTTGATGTCTCATTGCAGAAAGAATTCAGTGAGAGATAAAGTGATAGGTGAGACGTGGATTTATTTAGAGAGAAACACACTCCACAGACAGAGTGTGGGCCATCTCAGAATGCAAGAGCAGCACCAGGGTATGGGGTTGTCAGTTTTTATAGGGGTGGGTAATTTCACAGGCTAATGAGTGGAAGGAGTATTCTAGCTATTCCAGGAAGGGGCTGGGATTTCCAGGAATTGGGCCACCACCCACTTTTTGATCCTTATGGTCGGCCTTGGAACTGTCAAGGCGCCTGCCAGTGTGTCATTTAGCATGCTAATGTAGTACAATGAGCGTATACTGAGGCTCAAGGTCTAGTGGAAGTCGACTTGTCCGCCATATTGGACCCTTTTGGTTCTAATCAGTTTATGTCATGTCCTCAGGCTATGTCATTCTTCAAAGGTTGTGTCCTACCCACTTCCTTCCTGTTTCACTACCACATGAGTCTATCCATAGGGCTGCTTGAGTATCTTTGAAATATGGTAACTTCCCCAAAAGAGAGCAAGGAGGTCACAATGCCTAATGACCTAGTCTTAGAAGTCATGCAACATCACTTTACCACATTCTACTCATTAGAGGTGAGTCACTAAGTCTAGCCCATATTTAAAGGGGAGAGAATTACACTTCAACTTTTTGAAAGGAGGAGTGCCAAAGATCTTGTAGACATATTTTAAAACCATCAAACATATTCAAGGAAAAAAAATTCAGCATGGCTAGAATTAGAGTAAAAGACGAGGGTAATGACTGATGAAGAGAGGACTGGTGAATGCTGACAGTGGAAAAATTAGCTGGAACCAGATTCCTTATTTCCCTGTTAATCTTAGTGATTTAGTTTTTATTTTTAGGACAGTGGGAAGCCATTGAAAAGCTTTCTTTTTTATTTATTTTTAAATTTAAATTTGTTTTCATTTTTTAATTTTTTGGTCATGCTGTGCGGCTAGCAGGATCTTAGTTCCCCAACCAGGGATCGAACCCGTGCCCCCTGCAGTGGAAGCATAGAGTCCTAACCACTGGACCGCCAGGGAATTCCCAAAAGTTCTCTTTTTTAAAGCTTTATTGAAATATAATTCATAAACCATACAATTACCCATTTAAAGTGTTCAACTCAATGACTTTTAGTATATTCACAGAATTGTGCGTTTATGTCTACAATCAGTTTTAGAACATTTTCATTACCCCAAAAAGAAACCTTTAGTTGTTACTCATCCTCCCTGTCACTAGGCAACCACTAATCTACTTTTTCTCTCTATACATTTACCTATTCTGGGCCTTTCATGTAAATGGAAATGTGGTACTTTGTGACTGGTTTCTTGAAATTATGTTTTCAAGTTTCATCTATGTTGCAGTATGTATCAGTAGTTCATTCCTTTTTTTTTTTTTTAACAAACATTTTATTTACTTATTTTTTGGCCTCGCTGTGCGGTTTGCAGGATCTCAGTTCCCTGACCAGAGACTGAACCTGGGCCACAGCAGTGAAAGTACCAAATCCTAACCACTAGACCACTAGGGAACTCCCAATTCTTCATTCCTTTTTATGGATGAATAATATTCCATTGCATGGATATACACATTTTATCTATCTATCTATTAATTGATAGACATTTGGGTTGTTTCTACTCTTTGGCTATTGTGAATAACGTTGCTGTGAACATTCATGTACAAGATTTTGTGTGGACATGTTTTCATTTCTCTTGGGTATATACCTAGGAGTGGAATTTCTGGGTCATGTGATAACTATATGTTTAAATTTTTGAGGAACTTCCAGGCTGTTTTCCATTCAGTTGCACCATTTTACATTCCTACTAGCAATGTATGAGGGTTCCAGTTTCTTCACATCTTTGCCAATACATGTTGTTGTCCATCTTTTTGATAACAGCCATCCTACTGGGTGTGACAAGGCATTTCATTTTGTTTTTAATTTGCATTTTTGTCTTAAAATGTAGATTTTGGGACTTCCATGGCGGTCCAGTGGTTAAGGCTCCATGCTTCCACTGCAGGGGGAACGAGTTTGATCCCTGGTTGGGGAGCACAGGATCCCACATGCTGCAGGCTACGGACAAAAAAATAAAATAAAATAATAGATTTTGTTATTATTCAGGTATGACAAGGTCAACAGATCAGATTGCCATTGAAAAGACAGTTGTTACGCTCAGAGATCCCAAGAGGAAGGGGCACGCCATGCCATGGCAGAGGAAACCACCAAGTTCAGTCAGGAGGGGAGGGGAATGTGGGTAAGAATTTTATTGTGATTTCTGTGGTAAGCAACAAGTGAGGATGAGTATGGTTTAGGATTGGCTAGGTTGAATAATTTCCATAAGCCCTGGGGCAAAGGGACTCATCCTAGTTGCTGGTACCTGGCCCGGGGTAGTAAGATAGAGAAATAGTAGCCTGTAGTATAAAAGTTTGATAAAGAATGTGATTAAGGATTTAGGCTGTAGATTGGTTGGTTTGTCTATGAAAGGCATGCCTGCAGGCAAGTCGTTTAACTGTCTATAAAAATTGGCTAACCCCGGCAGGGGAGGGCCAGGAGCTTCAGGTCAGCAAGGTCCCAAAATGTCAGAGCATCAGAAACATACAATTCCCCTGATAGTTAATGTTGTTGAACCTTTTCATATGCTTATTGGCCATCTTTGGAGAAGTGTCTGCTCAGATCCTTTGCCCATTTTTATTTTTTTATTTTTTATTTTTTTGCGGTACGCGGGCCTTTCACTGTTGTGGCCTTTCCCGTTGCAGAGCACAGGCTCCGGACGCGCAGGCTCAGCCGCCATGGCTCACGGGCCCAGCCGCTCCGCGGCATGTGGGATCTTCCCGGACCGGGGCACGAACCCGCATCCCCTGCATCGGCAGGCGGACTCTCATCCACTGCGCCACCAGGGAAGCCCTGCCCATTTTTAAACTGGGTTGTCTTTTTATTATTGAGTTGCAATAGTTCTTTGTACATTCTAGCTACAAGTCCCTTATCAGATATATGATTTGCAAAAATTGTCTCCTGGGACTTCCTAGGACTCCTTGCTTCCACTGCAGGGGCCACGGGTTCAATCCCTGGTCTGGAAACTAAGATCCTGCAAGCCTTTCAAAGTAGCCAAAAGAAAAAATAAATTAAAATTATAAATAAATAAATAAATAAAAGTGAGGGTGAGATCTAGAGCACAGGGAATAAGTAGCCTTAGTTAGGAGGAGAAGTTATGCTGCTCCCATGGAACCAAGAAGGCTGGCAAAAAGCATGAGTGGCCGTGTAGGTAGGTTTACTGGCCCGCTGGCAGGAAGCTGATGGAGTTCTTCAAGGGAAGGCCATGGCTGCACCCTCAATGCCCATCACAGGGCCTGCTGTAGAGTAAGGACTCAGTAAATGTTTAATGAACTGAACAGGCTTGGGTTTCAGTCATGATTGCATCATGATTATATCACGATTTCTAGATACGACCTTAGGAAAGTTACTTACTCTCTGTGCCTCATTTCCTGTGAAAGTGGGGATAATAATCCCAGTCACTGAGTCAGAAACTAATATATATATATTCACCAAAATCTGTTTCCTTTTCTTCTTGGACACACAGCTAGATAATGCTTTGCAGCCTCCAGTTATGTTAGGCACATACTGACTGGCACATCATTGGCTCTCAATAGATATTTAATGAAAGAATATAACTACTGAGATATTCCATTATAAACTTTGTTGTGTCACCAGTTCTTCCTTATCTTGATCCAAGATGACATCTTGTCTGGCCATGGAGGTAGTTAAGTCCAAATGAAAATTTCCTGTGGATGATCTGTTGTAAAGAATATGATTTGTTTTACACAGAACTAACTAATGATAATTAATTTCCCCCTAATTATAATTCATGGAGAAAAGCAGGTGGTATTCTTAATTCCCTGAATAGAACTGGAGGGAAGCAGTAGTTGTGGAAAACTTTTGCCAGAGTATTTCTCCCCCCACAGGCCCCCCCCATGTAATTTAAGGGTACACTATTATTAGAAGTCGTATAAGGGACACTGTGATTAGAGAATGGGAAAACTGAACTGCCGCTAACAAAAACTTGGTTGACTATGGCGGTGGAGTGCTCTAGGGCTTTAGTACCTTAGATTAAGCTGTCAGTGATTCAAATTTTCAGCCTCAACTTTTCTGGTTTAATAACATGGTCAATTCAGTTACATGAATGCGTTAAACAAATCCATGGATTCTCATGCCAACCAATTTCTTGTGCGAATAGTATGTAAATCAGGATGCTAATTTATTAATTTACAATGATAAATGTAACCAGAGAGCAGGTTGTATGGCTTATCAGCTGCTTGATACACTCTTTCTTGGTAGGAAGATATGGGAGGCCATATAGTTATAATCAGAAAGTTTTCTGGTAAACTGAAACCTGGAGCAAGAAGAGTTAGATGGGTAATCTTAAAGGCCAGGATTATTGAATTATGGTACGTGAATGTAACCATTTCAGTAGTAAGGACAGGCTTGCTAAGAGAGGGTTGCTTTTTCTCTACTGATATTTTCTTTTACGTACACTGAGCTAGAATGGTGTAACTCCTAGCTTCTCCCTATTCCTTTACCCATCCCAGAGTAGAGAGAGTGACATCTGATTGGTAAATTCAGGAAGAACAACTTGGGCATGGTTGCCTGATTTCCTCTCTTCTCTCTGGACAGTAAGGCTGCTCAGAGAGTACATACCAAGGATTTATGACTTACTTCGTCCAGTGTGTTACCCAGGGCTAATTTCTCCTCCATTAGGCACAGTGGGCCCAGTGTCTAGGGGTCAGGATATTTTCAGGGGCCTTGAAAATGTTTTCATTCAATTTAAAATGAGAAGGAAAAAAACAAACTTGTAGGGTAAAGAAAATGTTTTAATATACGGTATTAATATATTTTACTTATATCAGTGCAGTCATAAAATATGTCTAAATATTTTGTTATAGAAGAAGGGACCCATAAAGGCAGAAGTGCCTATAGCCCCATGCAAGACCCAGTGTGGCCCTGCGCTGCCTGGGAAGTCTACTTAACTGAGTTGTTCAGGTGACAGATCAGTTTGGTTCTCATAAGCTACAGCCTCCAGTTGGTCCTTATCAGTTCAGGAGATACTTGATCCATCATTTACCTTACACTTGCCCTTTATTCTCAATTTAGACAGAGAAGACCAATGCTATTTACTGGGCTCCCTGAAGACCCCAACATAAATCACAGGAATATATATTTACTGGGAATTCCCTGGCAGTCCAGTGGTTAGGACTCCAAGCTCTCAGTGCTGAGGGGGCAGGTTCAGTCCCTGGTCGGGAACTAAGATCCCACAAGCCCCGAGGTGCAGCCAAAAAAACCCAACCAAAACCAAACAGAAAAGGAATATATATTTACTGAATTAAACGGAAGGAGACTGGAGAATTTGTGTACTGAGCAGGGCTACTCTGATCAATGCTGGTCAATCTCTGACAAATTACTGTTATTTAACTTCTCTTTTCTATGTTCCATGCAGCTGCAAATTCCTCTGTATTTTGGAATCAGCCAAAAGAAAATGAGGAAACTCCTTGACATCATCCTACAAACCATCCTGATTTGGAACAGGTATTTTCAGCAGTCCATCAAAGCAAATAATGAGAAATTCCTATGGCCTACCATGAACAAATGTCCAATGTAGGACATATTTTGAAACACTCACATCTATATGGGACCTAAAGTAAAATCTGGAACTGTTTTACATGTGACAAAGGCACTTATGTTAGGTGATATTACATTCAGAGAGCAAGTTGGAATGACAACATTTTTTCTAGGAATGATAATGTTTTTCTAGGAAAACAATATTTAATTTTTTCCCCTTATCTAGTTTACTTGATTAAAACTCTGGATATCTCTTTGAGTTTAAGTTTAAAAGCGATTAAGTTTTTTTTTTAAATTTTATTTATTAAGTTAGTTATTTTTGGCTGTGTTGGGTCTTCGTTTCTGTGCGAGGGCTTTCTCTAGTTGCGGCGAGTGGGGGCCACTCTTCATCGCGGTGTGCCGGCCTCTCACTGTCGCGGCCTCTCTTGTTGCAGAGCACAGGCTCCAGACGCGCAGGCTCAGCAGTTGTGGCTCACGGGCCTGGTTGCACCGCGGCATGTGGGATCTTCCCAGACCAGGGGCTCGAACCCGTGTCCCCTGCATTGGCAGGCAGATTCTCAACCACTGTGCCACCAGGGAAGCCCTAAAGTGATTAAGTTTTGATTCTCAAAATGATCGAAGTTTTTAGCTAACTTCAATTTTATTTTAAATTTTTAAAAATTTATAGTTCAAAATTTTTTCCTTTTTTGGTTAAATTTAAAAATTTTTCATTTATTTATGCTAACTTCAATTTAAAAATTCGCTGATAATATAACTAAAGCATTATTATTTATAAATGAATCAAAATGAGAAAACTATATAATCCTTTCAGTTCAGTTAAAGAATAAACTAATATTTATCAAGCACCTGATATATATTAACCATTTACTTAGCTATTTTCATCCATATTTTCTCATTTAATTCTTACAGTGGTCCTCTATGGTTAGCACCCTTATCCTCACTCTACCAGTTGAGGAAACTGAGGTTGGGAGCAGTCAGTTACCTTTGCAGAGCTCATACGTTAATGACATGGCAGAACTGAAAATGGGAACCAAGTTTAAAAGGCCATATTGCCAGTGGGACTTCCCTGGTGGCACCGTGGTTAAGAACCCACCTGTGAATGCAGGGGACACGAGTTTGATCCCTGGTCTGGGAAGATCCCACATGCCGCGGAGCAACTAAGCCCATGCGCCATGACTACTGAGCCTGCTCTCTAGAGCATGCGAACCACAACTACTGAGCCTACTCACCACAACTACTGAAGCCCGCACACCTGGAGCCCATGATCCACAACAAGAGAAGCCACTGCAATGAGAAGCCTGTGTACTGCAATGAAGACCCAACGCAGCCATAAAAAAAAAAAAAAAAAAGCCCATATTGCCAGTGGATGTTTACTGAGGGCCTCTCCAATTCATGCTGGGCACAGGATGGGGTGAGGAACCACAGAGGAACCAGGATGCCTGGGATCACGACCTTCCCTTAAATTCCTGCAGTGATTTCAACTGCAGGCTTTCAAAGTTGCTCTTTAATAATAAAAAATAAAATAAGATAAAAGCTCATATTATTTTCCATGTCACCATCCTATTTCTCGTAGTGAAAATAACAATGATGATGCTTTATGTCTGTATGTCTTATCTCAGAAAAATTACAAAACTCCTTAAGGACAGGGCCCATGTCTTATACTTTTACAATATCCCTAATAATAAATTCTCAAGAAATATTGGCTGAATGAAGAAGAGTAGCTCCTGGTATTTAAATAATGGTATTTAATTTTTCAGTGGGATTTTTTTTTTTTTTTTTTTTTTTTTTTGCTGTACGCGGGCCTCTCACTGTGTGGCCTCTCCCGTTGCGGAGCATAGGCTCCGGACGCGCAGGCTCAGCGGCCATGGCTCACGGGCCCAGCCGCTCCGCAGCATGTGGGATCTTCCCGGACCGGGGCACGAACCCATGTCCCCTGCATCGGCAGGCAGACTCTCAACAACTGCGCCACCAGGGAAGCCCTTTCAGTGGGATTTTAATGATAGAAATAAACTGTGTTCTTCTACACCTTAGTAGTTACATGCAATTATTCGGACGTTTTACATCAGAGATAATTTCATCATCCTGTTTAAATTCACCTTATTCATTTTATATTCACCTGTTTAAATTCAAAGGTATATAAACATTTGTGAAGCTTCTATGCTGCAATCCTTGGAATGTGCATTATGATACCAGGCTCATACAAACTATATTTAGCCTCATTTGCAAGCTGTTTAACTCTAGGAGTTGCTTTACAAATGCCATTCTGGGCCTTCTGTGAATTTTCTGAGGTATTTCCTATTTTCTCAGTACTAGGAAAAATGATAAAAAAAATATATAGTAAAATGATAGTTCTATCTATAGATTTGAAAACATGAACAAAGAAATGGCCACTGCTTTCTGAAAGAGTAAGCCTCAATGTATTAACTAGCCCTAGGTCTTGGAAACTCATATTTGAATATGCTCAAATAATTATCTATCACCCATGGTCTCTTCACCCTAGGATTGGTGCTCTTGCACTGTTCCCTAATGCCTTTCCTATCAAAATGCAAACCAGCCTAAACCAAACTAATAAAAATTTCCCACAATCCTCAAACTCCATCCTAATTAGAAAAAGTCAAGAACTTATCTTTCAGGCAGGCTATTATGAAACACTAATTGAGAAGTCTTAGTTCTCAGGCAGGGAACTGAGAGGAAAGTCTAGCAGGTGGGATGTATAACTTGGCTCCAGGCCTCATTTATATTTTCCATCAGCAAACACCACGTTAGCTTAGGGTGAATGTGTTTCAGAATGCCCTTGAACTTGCCCACTTATCCTCTTTCAGTTTGAGAGATTAAAAAAAAAAAAGTATAAACTTTGAGAGCCAAAATGGATTTCATTATAAAGAACTTCACATTTCATTTTAACGAGCATTTACAGAAAACCAAGTATAATAATTAAACTCTTTTGGATGCCACGATCAGAAAACAACTCAAGTTAGCTTAAGCCAAAAAAGGGGAGATTTATGGGAATTCCCTGGCGGTCCAGTGGTTAGGACTCTGTGCTCTCACTGCCAAGGGCCTGAGTTTAATTCCTGGTCAGGGAACTAAGATCCCACAAGCCACGCAGCACGGCCAAAAAAAAAAAAAAAAAGAAAAGAAAAAGAAATTTGGGCTGTTTAAAAAAAAAAGAAGAGGGCTTCCCTGGTGGCACAGTGGTTAAGAATCCACCTACCATTGCAGGGGACATGGGTTTGAGCCCTGGTCCGGGAAGATCCCACATGCTGCGGAGCAACGAAACCCGTGCTCCACAACTACTGACCCTACGCTCTACAGCCTGTGAGCCACAACTACTGAGCCCATGTGCCACAACTACTGAAGCCTGCGCGCTTAGAGCCTGTGCTCTGCAACAAGAGAAGCCACCACAATGAGAAGCCCATGCACTGCAATGAAGAGTAGCCCCTGCTCGCCGCAACTAGAGAAAGCTCACACGCAGCAACGAAGACACAACACAGCCAAAAATAAAATAAATAAATAAAATAAATAAATTTATTAAAAAAAAGAGATTTATTATAAGAATATAGGAATGTTTCTTACAAAGTTGGAGGTATCATACTCCCTGATTTCAAACTATACAACAAAGCTGCAGTAATCAAAACAGTATACTGGCATAAAAACAGATATGTAGATCAATGGAACAGAATAGAGAGCCCAGAAATGAGCCCACACTTAGATGATCAATTAATCTATGACAAAGGAGGCAAGAATATATAATGGGGAAGACAGCCTCTTCAATAAGTGGTGTTGGGAAAATGGGACAGCTACATGCAAGAGAGTCAAACTGGACTACTTTCTCACACCACATTAAAAAAAAAAAAACTCAAAACGGATTAAATACTTAAATTTAACACCTGAAACCATAAAACTCCCAGAAGAAAACATAAGCAGTATATTTGACATCGTCTTAGCAATATATTTTTTGGATCTGTCTCCTCAGGCAAGGGCAACAAAGGCAAAAAAAAGCAAATGTACTATATCAAACTAAAAAGCTTTTGCACAGTGAAGGGAACTATCAACAAGATGAAAAGGTCAGCTACTGAATGGGAGAAGATATTTGCAAACAATATATCTGATAAGGGGTTATTATCCAAAATATTCAAAGAACTCATATAACTCTACATCAAAAAACCAAACAACCTGATTAAAAAATGGGCAGAGGACCTGAATAGACATTTTTCCAAAGACATTCAGACAGCCAACAGGCACATGAAAAGATGTTCAACATCACTAATCATCAGGGAAATGCAATTCAAAACCACAATGAGATATCCCCTCAGAATGACTGTTATCAAAAAGAACAAATATAACAAATGTTGGCAAGAATGCAAAGAAAAGAGTTGGTGGGAATGTAAATTGGTGCAGCCACTATGTAAAACAGTATGGAGGTTCCTCAAAAAATTAAAAATAGAATTACCATATGATCCAGCAATTCCACTTCTGGGTATTTTTCCAAAGAAAACAAAAATACTAATTTGAAAAGATATATGCACCCCTATATTCATTGCAACATTATTCACAATAGCCAAGATATGGAAGCAACCTAAGTACCCATAGATAGATGAATGGATAAACAACATGTGGTATATATATATACAATGGAATGTTAGCCATAAAGAAAAGTGAAATCTTGTCATTTCCTACAACGTGGATGGATCTAGAGGGTATTATGCTAGGTACAGTAAGTTAGAAAGAAAAAGACTTACTTACATGTGGAATCTAAAAAACAAAACAAACAAACAAACAAACAGAGAAACAGAAACAGAATCATAGATACAGAGAACAGTAGGTGGTTGCCTGAGGGGATGAGGGTGGGGGAATGAGTGAGTGAAATAAGTGAGGGACATTAAGAGATACAAACTTCCACGTACAAAATAAGTGAGTCATGGGGATAAAATGTAAGTGTGGGGAATATAGTCAATAATACTGTAATATCTTTGTGTGGTGACAGATGGTAACTAGACTTATTGTGGTGAGCATTTTGTAATGTATAGAAATATTGCACCACTATGTTGTGTACCAGGAACTAACAGTGTTGTAAGACAATTATACTTCAAAAAACAAACAAATTCATAGAAAAAGAGACCAGATTTGTGGTTATCAGAGGCAGAGGGTGGGGGAAGGAAGAATTGGATGAAAGTGGTCAAAAGGTACAAACTTTCAGTTGTAAGACAAATACTAGGGATATGATGCACAACATGATTCATATAATTAACACTGGTGTATGTTACACATAAAAGTTGTTACGAGGGCAAATTCTGAGTTCTCATCACAAGGAAAAAAATATTTTTTTCTTTTTCTTTTATTTTATATCTATATGAAATGAATGCTCATTAAGCTTACTGTGGTAATCACTTCATGGTGTAAATCAAGTCATTATGCTGTACACCTTAAACTTATACAGTGTTATACGTCAATTATATCTCAGTAAAACTGGAAGAAAAAAAGAATATAGGAATTTTTTTTTTAATTAATTAATTAATTTATTTATTTATTTTTGGGTGTGTTGGGTCTTTGTTTCTGTGCGATGGCTTTCTCTAGTTGTGGCGAGCAGGGGCCACCCTTAATCGCGGTGCACGGGCCTCTCACTGTCGCGGTCTCTCTTGTTGCGGAGCACAGGCTCCAGATACGCAGGCTCAGTAGTTGTCGCTCACGGGCCTAGTTGCTCCGCGGCATGTGGAATCTTCCCAGACCAGGGCTCGAACCTGTGTCCCCCGCATTGGCAGGCAGATTCTCAACCACTGTGCCACCAGGGAAGCCCTACAGGAATGTTTTAAAGAAACCGAGGGGAGGGATGCAGCTGGCTCCAGGAAAGACTAGAACCAAATTGTTGAGAGCACAGACAATACTTTCTCTCCATCTCTCCAATCTCTCTTCTCTGCTTGTCTGCTTGAGTCTTCTCTCTAGGACAGCTTCCTTTTCTCCTCAGGCTTCATGCAGAATATAGTTGCCCCCAACTCCTGAGGTAACCCCATATACGCTTACTTGCACAAAGAAAACGAATCTCTCTAGAATCCCAAATATTTCACTCTTACTTAATATTTTTTCTTAAATAGCAAATAGATTCTTTTGGTTCAAAAAAGGTACAGTAAAAAGTCTCTCCAGCCTCTTTCCTCTGGCTACTCAGTTCCCTTTCTCAAGGGCAACCAATGGTACCCGTTTGTTCCATCTCCTTCCAGAGAAATTTTATGTATATGTGATAAAATACATCTATCTATCTACCTTTCTCCTCTTCCCAATTTTTTACACTAATGGCAATATACCATACACACATTTTTTTTCACTGAGCAATTTATCCTGGAGATTTTACAGTATCAGAACTCAGAGAGTGCCATCATTCTTTTAAATTATAGGATTCCAAATTTTGGAATTTAATGTTGCAATAAAAAACCAGAAGTGTGTTTATAAGGTACTTATAATACATAAGACATATATAAAATATATAAATTTTTAAGTTTTCTTTATGCTTTGACTATTTTTTTTCTTATGTTGGGTTGTTGGTCTTTTTCTTATTGATTTCCAGGTGTCTATGTATTAGAGGAACCAGTCCTTTGTCTCTGATATGAATTGTACTTTTTTCTTGTTTATCATTTGTCTTTTGATTTTACTAATGCTACTTTTTGACTTTGTCTCAATTCTAAAATTTTCCAGGAAGGGGCTAATTGTATTGAGACACCCACCCTTGGTTAATTAACTGTGGCCAGGAGTCATTTTTTAAGGCCCTGAAGTCCACCCTATGGAATGGGGGTGAGTAAAGCTAACGGGGAAATTGTGAACTAGGAGGTACCCTAAAAGAGGTCTACTACATTTCAATGTATAGAGGATGTTTTCTAGTCACTGGGTATATATCTCCTTGTCTAGGGGAAAAGAGTTCAGTTTTGGTGAAGATACACACCAAGAAACAGTCATCATTGTGACTGAATAAGAGAGAGATATGCAAATTGCTATGGTTGTAGATGAAGAAGCAGTTCATTATGTTTGGGGCATCTAGGAAAACTTTACAGGAGAAAGGGCATTTGAACGGGTTTGTAAAGACATAGATGAGTGAAAATGAATGACTAGGTTAGCCAATGGTTCAACATCATTGGAAGTAGGATGTATTGGGATGTGTGTGATTGTCACAAATGGAAGAGTAATGTAACTGACAGAAAGATGTCAACAGGTATGAGTATAGAATGTAACATTCCCTTACTGGCAAATGATATGAAATCTTACAGTTACATAAAGCTGGAGCTACCCCAATATGCTTCTGGACTGAAGTATGGCTTCCAGTAAAAATTATTCACAAAGACACAGCACTGTGGTTGCTATCACATTTACAAAAGGATTATCCCAGGCATGAGGAAGCTGTCTTTGCCATCCATTCTGTAGTTCTAGTTCTCTTAGGTGGCTTTTTTTTTTTTTTTTAATACTCTCTTTTGCCAATTCCATTTCTATCTTTCCCTGTCAAGTTTGGAGACTGCCTCACTGGCAGTCTGGCCATTCAGTTATGGAGAAACTGGGTATAGCAAAGATAAAATTCTCAAGAGCATCTCTCCGTGGATCTCTGCTTGAGGTCTATTTGAAGTCCATTTCTGTAGGAGTGGCAGGATTTGGAAACTACACTAAGGGATATGGGGGTTTTTTTGTTATTGGTTTTTCACCAGTGGATTGACCTTTTCCCTCCTCATCGCTCCTCACCTCCCAGCTTGAGGTATGGTATAATTGACAAAATTGTACATACTTAAAGTGTACAACATGATGATTTGATATAGGTATACATTGTGAAATGCTTATCACAATTAACACATCCCATCACTTCTCATAGTTACCTTTTGTGTGTGTGTGTGTGCACAGGAACACTTAAGATGTATTCTTAGCAAATTTCAATTCTTAAAAGTTATCTCCTCTCCGTAGATGTTCTTAGTATCCTATTCTTTCCTTCGAGATATTTGTTTCCTCACTTTTTTTTTTAAAAAAAGCAGCACTGTATGCCTGCCTTTTTAGAGATAAATAACTGCACAGAGAAAATTACTTTTTCTTCATGATTGAATCCATAATATCTGCAATCGATAACTACCATCTATTGAGCCTTTACTTTTACATGCTTTCATTATTTTAATTAATCATAAGTAGATATAATGAATGCATTAGAGAGATGAGAAAATTGAGTTTTAGAGGGCTTAAAGTAATTTTCCCAAGGCCACAAAGCTTGCAGCTCCTGTTGAGTGTGGTAAAGAAATCTTTTATAAAGATAAGCCCACTGATATTATTTACTTTAGATAACAGCAATATAACTCACTATCCAGTTTCTACCAGATTTAAAATTGAAAAACACAAGAGTTCCAGCATATGTTGGTTCTTACTTTCTTTTAGTAATGTTCTTGCAAAATGTTATTCTAAGTTTAATTGGGAATGAAAACAAGTATTTATCAGCCACTATGTAAAAGAGAAAAAAAATCCTGAGACAGATTTTCTTTTGATTTGCCATATGCTGTGTCAATGGGGTAATGCTCATTCTTTTACTCATCAAGTGTCCAAGCAGTGTTTTGTACAAGGGTCTGAGTTTGGTAATGAGGAATACAAGACTGAATGGGAAACAGAACCTATCTTCAAGGAATTGATGATCTACTAAGGGAGATTATAAATATGCAAATAATTAAATTAAGTGGAATGCTCCAAGTCAAATTAAAAGGATAGAAATGCAAAGGTGGCATAAATTATTTTCGACTGAGAGGAAATCATACTTATGTCCTAAACATAAACAAGCATGTTTAGAATTTAGCTGTTAAATAGACCGAAGATGCTTTAGACAAATATCAAAGATTTGTTTATAATAAATTACAAAATTTTATTTATTTACAAAAATCCAAGACATTTTAAAAAATGTAAATTTTATTATTTCCTTAAAGGCCAGTCTTTCATCTAAAGAAATGCCAGGGTTCATCTTATTTAAAGTGTTAAATGGTAGCATTTTGCCATTCTACAGATTCATCTGGCATTTTAGAGAATTAAATATTGTAACATAACCAACTGGAAGATTATAGAGAGCAGGGTGTGATCAGGAGTAGCACCTTGGTATTTAAGGTACATCAAGATACTCAATAATTCAGATATTCTTAAATTTCTTCTTTAAAATTAAAAGATACCCAATCTCAAATGAGAATGAGCATGATAAACAATCAGTTTATCCAATGTTTTAACCTAATGCTTATGTCTCACCCTTTAAAAGATGTGTTGTACTTTTCCTATTGGCTTAGAACTTAAACCAATAAGGAAGGAGGAAATCTTTATAAATATTCACAAAGAAGGCTGGTATTGTGGATGTTGAGTAAAGGTTGCTTTGTTCTTCATTTGAGTCTGACTTTAGAACTTTATAGTATTGATGTTTTTCTTTTATTGATATAGTAAGCAGACACTATTTTTTCTTTAAATATTCAGCCTGGGTGATGTCTTGCTGGCTTGAAATATATTTTCCAGTGTTAAGAATACTTTATTTCTTTTTGTTCAGACCTAAGATGTGATGAATCCTTAACAATGTTAAAAGGAAAAATCAAGAATTTAAATGCCAGTTTTCATTATCATGCTGACAATATTATCAACATGATAGTCATTTTATTATGTTATTTCATATGAATGAAATTAATATTAACTTAATAGATTTCTTTGAAGTTTATAATTACTAGGATTCTTTCATTACTAAAGTGGCATGTAGCACTGTTATTAGTCTCTTTTAATGGCTGTTCAGAAGCAGAGATAATGTCAGGGTCTCAGCAATAGTTATTTATATCTTGAGATTCTGGGTACTTTGTTAAAATCTCTGCTGCTTCAAAATTAATAAAAGCATTGATAGGGGTGTTTGTATTTTAATTTCTTAACAGGGGCTCAAGGGACTTTTAAAAATACAAAAATCATACAAAAGGAAAAAAAAAACCAGACCTTTTTTTCCCGTGTGGATGGTTTCATTAGAACACGTACCAAACCCGAGGTCTCTGCTTAAATATTTCGGGTTTCTAAAAAACCCACTATAATGTTTTCGTGAGTTAGTGTTCCAACTAGATCTAAATGAAGATAAAAATTCACTTGCATTTTCCCCAAATTTTCACTCAGTTTATAGCAATTACTAAAACAACACTGACAGTCTGTCTCTTCGATGCAAAGGAATACTTTGTCAGGGGGCTACTTCTTTTCTCTACGAAAAACACTGACGGTGGAACAAAAAGTAATTGAAAAGGGAGGGGAACAGAGGGAGGAAAAAACACAAGCATAATCACCACCCCCAGAAAGCAAGGGTGAAAAATTCGTGTGCCTGAAAACACTGAACATTTCACGTCAGAACACAGAAGAAGCAAACAAAGGAAGGCAGAGTTTAGGAAGACAAAAAAATGGAGCAGGTTTTGGGGACGGTCTAATAACACAGTGAATGCAAAAGGGCAGAAAACCTCGTTGCTTTTTCTTGGCACCTGAAAACTGAAGCTCTAAGCAGGGCAAAGGTCAGCGGCTGCGGTTCTACGTTGCAAACGTGGTGTCGTTTTTTTTGTGCTTCCGCCAGCGTGTTCTGACCGCATGTCGGCAGCGCCGGTTGCGACCAGGCAGCTTCGGTCCCGGCTGCGGCCGCGGCTACCGCCGACCCCTTTGTCTCCCGGCTCTGAGGCGGCCGCGCCGTGTCCGACACCCGAGCGCGCAGAGGGGCAGCGGGCCGCGCGCCCGGAAACCTCCCGCGGACAGCGCGGCGCGCGCGGAGACGCCGTTCGCGCGCCCGCCGCCGCCGTGGCTTTACACGCCTCGTGTCAACAGCTCAGTTAGGCTAAGCTGAGGCCGCTTGGCTCGCCCCGCGATCTCTCCCAACTTGCCGCTGGGACCTGCGAGCTGGCGGGCTCGCCCCGGCTCCCATTTCCTCCCCCGCCTCAACCAGCGAGTATGATCTTGTGTTTCTGTTTTGCTTTTGAAGATTGGGAGTGAAGAGGCTTATACACGGCTGTGTCTAACACGGTTACTGCGCAGCTTGTTTCGGCCGAAATTACGGGCCCCTTACTGCTAAATTCACCAGCTCAAAACGGCTCCCGCCTTCCCCGAAAACCCGACGCATTGAAAAGGGCTTGCTTCTCCGTGTGACCCCACAACAAGGAGAGGGGGAAACACGTCAGGCTTTCGGCCGAGCTTTTTTCGGGGGTGGGGGGCGGCTCAGATGCGGCAGAACCGGCCAGGCCAGGACCCGCTCTCAGTGGGCAGTGGGAGAGGCGGGAGCGCCCGCGGGCAGGGGTCGCCGGGACCGGCCCTGCGGGGCGGGCCGACGCGCCCCAGCGGAGCTCGGGGACGAACCAGAGGTCGTGGTCGGGAGCCGGCGTGGGTGGGGGAGGCGCAGAGCAGCGATCCACCTGGGCGACGTGGCAGCCATTCCCTACTCCCCGAGACCCCTCCCCATTCGGCCGCCCACCCGCCCTCTCGCGGCTGGTTGCTGCGAGGCTGCTCTTCCCCGGCCGGACGGAGAGCGGCAGTGTCTCCCCGCCGGGCGCCCGCCGCGCGTCTCCCCCCCGCGGCCGCCGCTGCTCGCCAGCCCTGCGCCGTGCCGGAGAGCGCAGTGGCGGCGGCGGGAAAGGGCTGCGAAATCGCGGCGCTGCGTCTCACACTCGACGACGCGGCCTCGGCCTCGACGCCCTCGGCCCGTTCCCGGAGCAGGTAAAGGCGGCGGGTGGGAGGCGGGGCGGCGGGGCTGGGCTGAGGGTCCGGGAGGGAAGGAATCCCGGAGTCCCCGAATCCGAGCGGAGGGCCTGAGGTAAGCGGCGGGAGGCGCTGCCACCGAAACCCCAATCCCCGAACGTGGGGGGCCGGCGCGGGCAGTCCGGTCCGCGGGCCCGGTCGCCCGGACGGAAGGGAAGTGAGGCGTCGGTGAGGGGCGGGCCATGGCGCGCCGCCCGAGGTCGGGCGCAGGCGGAAGCCGCGGTCGAGTTCCCGGCCCCCCAGTCCCTGGCGGGCCTCCAGGCCCTTGACACACCCCTCTCGCCCCCAGTAGCTTCCCTGTCAGTTCCCGCCTGGACTTGACCTCGAGGCCCTCCGAGCGCCTTCGGCTTTTCCCAGGCGGATCCTTCTTGGAACTTCGGGCCACCCTCCCGAGCACGTAGTCCTAGCAGAGCTGTTTATTTACTCACTTCCAATCTAAACACAGCCTCTTCGCACGTTCCGAGTTTGGATACTGCGGGGAGGCATTCCCGGTTCCCGGTGTCTGTGCCGCTTGGATCGTCGTCCACACCCCCTCCCCCACGGCAACTTTGATCCTCGCTGGGTCCCTCCTTGAGCCCTACCGTGATCCGGACCCTCTCCTAGAGGTCCGTGTGGAAATCCGTCTTGGATAGAGTGAGTCACTCGACCTGGGGCAGTTTATTTCTTAAGCTCTTGGTAAAAACGTGGTGTTTTTTGTTTTTTTTCCCTCTCCGAAAGAGAGAGTAATTTAAAAAAAAAAGTGTAAACGCCCGATCGCGCTCACTGTTGGCTTTAAAGAATCTTCTTTTCGGCAACAGTCTTTAGAACTAGGATCTGATATTTGTGACACGGACAGGTTTGTACACATTCTCGCCATGCAGTGGTTGTAATGTCTCCATAGCACAGTTCTGACTTGAAGGTAGGATTGGCTGGTTTTTCTACTCGACATCTTTAAGCCAATCAAGAAGCGCTGCTTGCCTGGAAACTGGATAACTCAGAAAAGGTGGGGATTGGTTGAGCTCAGAGAAAAAAATCCTGGACATGAACCTGGCTTCTCAGAAAAAACTGATTTGCAGCTGCCTCTCTAACCCCACTTTAAAAAAAATGTTACCTTTTCATCTCAACAGCAGCCGTTTCATTCTGCTTTTATTATTTCCACTGTTTTCCTATCAAACGCCCAGCTCTCTTTTTAACTCATTTTAACTTTCATCCTTCAGTTTTCAATGAAAGAATCCTTAAATGCCTTAAGAAATATAAACATCATGTGTTGGTGTTTTGATAATAAGCGTGGTTTAATTTTCTTACGTTGTCCGTTGTTAAAAGTCAGAAATCAACAATTTTTTGTTCCTGTGCCAGAGCCTTTATTATTCAAGTGGCTGTGCTAGGATGGGGGGCTGCCGTGATGGAGATGGTGAAAATAATAGGAAAGAAGTGGCTGCTTTTTCTGCATGGATGCTACACTTTAGTTCATGAAAAAAGACTAACGTATAAAACAAACAAAACCCAGGACAAATCAGCATTTAGTAATTACGAATGTCAGTTTGTGCACCTGTTGACTTTAATTGCTTTGAAGGGGAGAGTAAAGGGGACCGAGCACTGGACTTCATAGAAAAAGTGGGCTTAAGTTATGGAATGTTTTTTTCTTTATTAAAGTAGGCATAGTATCTGTACACAGTAGAGGTTAAATAAATATTATCAGTGTAGGTGCAGTAGGTAGTATTTTTTTAATACTATCTGAGGATTTTCCTTCTCTTAAAATCTCCCCTTTCGGGCTTCCCTGGTGGCGCAGTGGTTGAGAGTCCGCCTGCCGATGCAGGGGACACGGGTTCGTGCCCCGGTCCGGGAAGATCCCACATGACGCGGAGCGGTGGGCCCGTGAACCATGGCCGCTGAGCCGGCGCGTCCGGAGCATAGGTCCGGAGCCTGTGCTCCGCAATGTGAGAGGCCACAACAGTGAGAGGTCCGCATACCGCAAAAAAAAGAAAAAAAAAAAACCTCCCCTTTCTTCTTGATTATCTATGGTTATGCATGTCTTTTGATATGCAAAGCAGTTAGAAGAGAGCTACCATCTTTGCCTTCCTTCTATTCAGCTTTTTATATGCAAACTCACATTCTAAGTCTTGGGAATAATCTTAGTTTGTCAGGTCAAACATTAAATCTTAGCAGATCACATTATTAAATGCCTTTAGTAGTTTTATTAGGAATTAAAGAAGAGATTGAATTTTTTTTTTTAATATTTATCATGCCAGTCTATGAGTAAGCCAGACGTCATTAGAATTATATCTGGGGCTTCCCTGGTGGCGCATTGGTTGAGTATCCACCTGCCAATGCAGGGGACACTGGTTCGATCCCTGGTCTGGGAAGATCTCACATGCCGCAGAGCAACTAAGCCAGTGCGCCACAACTACTGAGCCTGTGCTCTAGAGCCCATGAGCCACAACTGCTGAGCCCATGCACCACAACTACTGAAGCCCACGCTCCTAGAGCCCATGTGCCACAACAAGAGAAGCCACCGTAATGAGAAGCCCGTGCACTGCAATGAAGGATAACCCCCTCTCGCCACAACTAGAGAAAGCCCGCGTGCAGCAACGAAGACCCAACACAGCCAAAAATAAATAAATAAAATAAGTAAATTAGAAAAAAAAATTATATCTGGACTCTTTTAATAACAGTCCTTCCATCTTTTATCGGATTTTTGTAGCCATACCATTTAATTTTATAATGTTACTTTCATAATATGATATAGTATTTAGTAGAATGAATTTCTCCTATGTGTCTTTAAAATTTTTTTTAATATATCTGCTCTATTTATTAAATTTAATAATTAGTTTGGGAGACTGACATGAATAATATTTAATTTTTCTGTTCTGAAGCAGCATATCTTTTAAAAATTTTTTTCTTTTGTCTTTGAATTTGTTTCTTCCGCTTGTAGTGTCTTAACTGTTCTCCGTGTCCTCCTCCCCCTAAACTCTCTGCTAACCTACTTCAAGATTTAGGTGGTACATGTTGTAAAGTCTTCTTTCCTTCCTTCCCCCAGCAGAGATAATCACGTACTCATTGTATTACCTCTGAACCATTATATTGAGCTACCTCCTCCCTATTGTAACTGAGTTTCACTGAATTTTACTCAATTTTTTTTCTCTAACACTAGTCTCAACGCTATAGTTGTATTGGTATTAAATAAATATTGGCATGAATAAAGGAGATATTTTACTTTAAAAAATATTTTTCCCAGTTACTATCTGTATGCTGATAATTCTTAAATCTCCAACCCAAAGCTCTTTCCTGATAACTGACTCGTATATCATCTATCTTCATGACATGTTCATTTGTATGCTCCCACAGGTAACTCAAACTGAGCATATCCCAAACTGTAGTTATTATCAACCTTCCCTCTCCCAGCCTCAAACCAAAAATATGAAACAAACTACGTCTTCTTTCTAGGGGAAGATTAAATGAGGTAATGCATGTGTGCTAAGAATTGGGTAAATAGTAGGCGCTGCTAATAATAACTTGGCAGAAACATGGGCTATTCCTTTTCATCTCTTTTTCGCTTCATATTCTGATTGATCACTGAGCCCTGTTGAATTCTTTCTCCTTAATATCTCTTGAACCTGTGCCTTTTCCTCTATTCCCAAGGCTAACATCCAGCTCCATGGTTAGCATCATCTCTTACCTGGATTGCCGCAATAGCCTTCTAAGTGGTTATCCCTTCTTTCAGTCTTGCCTTCCAATCCACTTTTCCCACTGTAGCCAGAGTAATCTGTCTAACACATTTAAACCTGTAACTCCCCTGCTAAAAACTTTTGTTTTTCGGCCACACCGTGCAGCTTGTGGGATCTTAGTTCCCTGACCAGGGATCAAACCTGTGCACCCCTGCAGTGGAAGCACAGAGTCCTAACCACTGGACCGCCAGGGAAGTCCCAAAACATTTTTTATGTGTGACTTTTCATTGCCTTCAGGATAAAATCTGAACTTTTTTTTAAAAAATTTAATTTAATTTATTTATTTTTGGCTGCATTGGGTCTTCGTTGCTATGCACAGGCTTTCTCTAGTTGCAGAGAGAGGGGGCTACTCTTCGTTGCGGTGCATGGGCTTCTCATTGCGGTGGCTTTTTTTTTTTTTTTTTTTTTTTTTGCGGTATGCGGGCCTCTCACTGTTGCGGCCTCTCCCGTCGCAGAGCACAGGCTCCGGACGCGCAGGCTCAGCGGCCATGACTCACGGGCCCAGCCACTCTGCGGCACGTGGGATCCTTCCGGACCAGGGCATGAACCCGTGTCCCCTGCATCGGCAGGTGGACTGTCAACCACTGCGCCACCAGGGAAGCCCTGAACTTCTTAATTTGGCTTTCAGGATCATGATCTGGCATGTTTACTTCTTCATCCTCTGTCACTTTCTCCTTTTGCCCTCCATGTGCTGCTAGTCATAAACAGTTACTTGGATTTCTCCCTCAAGATGCCACGTTCGTTAAATCTAGGCCTGAGTACAGAAGCTTTCCTCTGTCTGGAATGCCTTCCTTAGCTCCCTGCTTCCTTCCCCTTTGGTTTTGTTAGCTCATACTTTCAGGTCTCCATAGAGGTGATAACCTCTCTAGGGAAGCCAGCCCTCTACTTGTTTGCCTAGCATTCTACATTCTCATTGTAATTGCTTATTGTTATCTCACCATGTACTGGTTAGGGTGTAACAAAGAAAGAGGTAAATTGACTATCTTAAAAAATGATGTGAGGGACTTCCCTGGTGGTCCAGTGGTTAAAACTCCATGCTTCCACGGCAAGGGGCACAGGTTCCATCCCTGGTCAGGGAACTAAGATCCTGCAAGCTGCGCGGCATGGCCAAAAAAAAAAAAAAAAGTGATTTGCATAGAGTGTATTAAAAAGGGAGTTAAATAGTAATTTGGGGGTTTACCTAGTAGGGAAGAGAAAGACATTATATCTGATAGATGAAAGTTTTCTAAGAAGGAAAGGCATACTAAGTAGGTCCTTTTACAGTTTCAGTGAAGTATACCTTTACATATAATTTCCATCTTATTCAGTTTCTCTGAATATTAGTTAGAGGTTATTAGTTAGGACTTTTTGGATTGCAAATAACAGATACAGTTTGAAATGGCCTATGGATGGAAAAGTTACTGGTTCAGTAACCATATAACAGAAAGTGTATGGATAGAGATGGCCATAAGGAGCTAAGGTGGGAATTTGCCCATAGTTAGATCCTTCCTATAAATTTTTTTTTTTTTAGCTGCACCCCGTGGCACGTGGGATCTTAGTTCCCCGACCTGGGACCTGGCAGTGAAAGCTCCGAGTCCTAACCACTAGTCCTAACTACTGGCACCATCTCTCCTACTGCAGATATGCTTCTTTACAACAAGGACCTGGTTCCTGGCGCACAGGCTTAACTACTTAGAGACTCATGTCAGAGGATCTAGGTAGAGTTGCTCACATGCCTGTCCTTTGACCACTTCCTGCAGCTGAGGGGATGAGGTACTATGCCTAGTTCAGCCTAGATCGTGTGATGTGCTTACTTATACAGCCAGGGGTCTATTAGCAGGAATCAGGCCCCTGGTGGAGTAGGGGGGGAGTTCTGGGCAGACACAAAGAATATCCATTCTAAATCTTAACCACCCTTCTGACTTTCAATTTATTTTCCTAGATATTTTATTCATGGGAAAGAGATGCCCTGTATTATGGACCTGAGTATTCCAGGTACCGAAATGGTAAGTCCAGTATTTTAAAGAACTAAATTGGCTTTTTGGTTTGTGCTGGCATATAACAAATATTTGTTAAGCTTTTGTTTGCTAAATAGAAACACATTGTGAGATGCTTATAGACTAGTAGTCTAAATAAATAAATACAAAGGTGCTAAGGTAGAGGCGTATCTAGGATGCAGTGGCAGCTCTGTGTAAATCAGACTTTGGGATAGTGGAAAACTTTCCTGAAAGAAAGTTAATTGAGGCAAGAAATATGGGTTGGGTGGGATGAGGTAGAGGGACTTTTGTGTAGAACATGTGTGAGGCACAGAGATGTGAGATGGGCCAGGGGCCCATCTATCTAATTTTTTGGGAAACAAATAATTAGATACAGGATGGGCCAGGGGCCCATCTATCTAATTTTTTGGGAAACAAATAATTAGATACAGGACGAGTAGAGAGTACCTGGGGAGGAGTAGAGGAAGAGTACGTTAGGGGTAGGTAAGGGACCAAATCATAGAAGCCCTTGAATGGTTTACCAAGGAGTTGGAACTTGATCTTGAAAGCTGTGGAGTCATTGAAGCATTTTAAGCTGGAACTCTCAGGCTTGAAGTGCCTGTGTAATATACACGCAGATATGTCTGTCAGGCAGATCTCGGAGAGACAGCAGTGAGCGGTCCTGAAGAGAGATCTTAGTTCTCTGCCCAGGAATTGAATCTGGGTAGCCTGGAAGAAAACCAGGAATCCTAGCTGCTAGACCACCAGGGGCTAGAGGCTAGAAGCAAAGTGGCCCTGGCTCTTGCCCCCGTTTGAAAGCAGGAATGTTTCAAGGAGGCAAAAACTGTAAAAACAGGTACAAATTTTATTATTAGAGACGCAACACAACAAGTGGGAGAGCACACAGAGAAACAGTTTATTTAAGCCTGAAGCAAGGCAGAAATATACATTCGGAGAGAAAGGATATGAGTCTCTTCTTTAATGAGGAGGAGCGCAGTAAAGAGGTGATTTAAATCACTTATATAGGACAGTCCTTCCCGGTCTTTGTTTACTTTAGGCCAATAATCTTGTTTCTTTTTTCACATCTGACCTGTCTAGGACTCTCCCCAGCATTGGTGCGTAACTTTTTGCTAAGATGGATTCTACCGCAGAAGGCTGTTGGGGGTATGTCCACACTTATTATGGGGTGGCGCCCCCTCCCTTTTTTGACCCCTCAAGGAGCCTTCCTGTGCATGTGCAGACAGGGAAGTTTTCGTCGACCTCAGGAGTGGTCATCTTTTTTTTTTTTTTTTTTTTAACTTGTTCAATACGTTTATTACTGTCTTTATCTGAAAAATCTTCATAGAAATTGTGGTTTGCTGCACAAACTATCATATCTCCTTCTATACGGGCATAAGCAATCTGACAAATGATATCTCTGTTAGTTACACGAACTATCATTCTGTATTTGGGTGTGTTGTACTTATTTTTATCTTGAATTACCAATCATTTCCGAGCATAGTAGTCAGTTTTGCCCTCTCGCCGTCTTCTAAATTTCACTTGGTATCTCTTGAAGTAGGCCTTATTCTTGACAACTTTAACAAACCCCATACTGTAGAACAGAAGCTCTAGCCGTCACTGAGCTGCAGAACCAGCACGGCTCTGGGGGCGGCGGGTGGCGGGGGGACAAAAAAAAACCATCTTATCTTTTTACTTCAGCAAAGCTCAGCTCTTGCCACTAACTTTGTCCTTGGAGTGTCTAGGGAAAACAAAGCTTCAATTTTACTCCACTTGACAAACACCAGCTGTCTAGCCCAGGGGCCCATCTATCTCCTATCTCAAGGCAGTTAACTATATTGGAGTTTGGGAGAGAATTCTTGGCTGGAGTCATAGGTACTGAAGCCATGATTTGGATGGGCCTAGAAAAAGGTGGTGGAGCGGAAGGTTGGGAACAGAACCCAGGGTAACAATGACACTGAAAGAGTGAGCATGAGAAAAGCAATCAATGAAGGAGACTGAGAAGGGGCAGCCAGAGAAAAACCAGTAGATGTAGGTGGCAGATTGCATTGGATCAAGAAGTCAACAGAAAGTGGGAAGTTGAAACAATAAATTGTAAACTGCTTTTATTTTAAGGAACTGAAACTGTCTAGTAAATACTGGGAGTTTGGATAGTCTGAGTTAAGAATTCTCTTCATTGTTCTCAATTCAGGGTGTCTTGAGAAACCAAATTTCAAACAGTATTTCCACTATAGGAATTTGAACTTTTTAGAATTAGAATTTTTAAAGATAGGGAGGAGAGGATGGAGGCTTTTTGGAGGGTGGTAGTTGGTAGGAAAGAAGTGGTTGAATAGGGCATGGATATGGTTTATGTACAACCAGTCATATTGGGGTGTACAGAACACCTAGTAGAGTATTCTGCGTATAGTTTCTGGAGCTATAAAGATTCAGTTAATCTATTTTATCAGGAGACCTAGAGTTGATAAATGATGGTGTAGTTGTAATTAAATTTATACTTCTTGGGATTTCTATTTGTGATTTTCTTTTCTGTTCTATTTCTGACTTAACCTCTCTTGAGTGAACATTTTCTTTCCCTTCCCTTACATTTGTTTTTCTTTGTAGTTAAACGCCTTATAGATTTTTTAAAAATTGTAATAAACGTATAACAAAATTTATCATCTTAACTATTTTTAAGTGAACAGTATAGTAGTGTTAATACAGTAAGTTCCCTACATATGAACAATTTCCATTCTGAGGACGTGTTCATAAGTCCAACAAAGTTAGCCTGGGTACCCAACTAACAATCGGCTGTATAGTACTGTAATATAATAGATTTATAATACTTTTCACACAAATAATGCATAAAAAAACAAAAAAAGTAAACATTTTTAATCTTACAGTACAGTACCTTGAAAAATACAGTAGTACTGTACAACATCTGGCATACAGGAGCTGGCATTGAGTGAACAGGCAAGAAGAGTTACTGACTGGAGGAGGGGGAGGAGGTGGGAGATGGTAGAACTGAAGGATCGTCAGCAATAGGAGACAGAGGGCAAGCTGCAATTTCACTCACGCCTTACTTGATTGGACATGAGAGCACATGTTTGCATCTTTGGAAGTTCACAACTTGAAGGTTTGTATGGAGGGGACTTACTGTATATACATGGTTAATACAACAGGTCTCTAGTACTTTTTATCTCGCAGAACTGAAACTCTATACCCATTGAACAACCCCCCCTTCCCCACCTCATCTCTAGCCCCTGGCATCTGTCATCCTACTTTGTAAGAGTTTGACTACTATATTTGTTTACTGAGGTATAGTTAATGGACAATATTATATGTTTCAGGTGTACAGCATAGTGATTGACCATTTTTAAAGGTTATACTCCATTTATAGTTATTATAAAATATTGGCTATAGTCCCTGTGTTGCACAATACATCCTTGTAGCTTATATATATACATATATATATTTTAAATATCTTTATTGAAGTATAATTGCTTTACAATGGTGTGTTAGTTTCTGCTTTATAACAAAGTGAATCAGTTGTACATATACATATATCCCCATATCTCCTCCCTCTTGTGTCTCCCTCCCACACTCCCTATCTCACCCCTCTAGGTGGTCACAAAGCTCCAAGCTGATTTCCCTGTGCTATGTGGCTGCTTCCCACTAGCTATCTATTTTACATTTGGTAGTGTATATATGTCCATGCCACTCTCTCACTGCGTCCCAGCTTACCCTTCCCCCTCCCCATGTTCTCAAGTCCATTCTCTAGTAGGTCTGCGTCTTTTTTTTTTTTTTAACATCTTTATTGGAGTATAACTGTTTTACAATAGTGTGTTGGTTTCTCCTTTACAACAAAGTGAATCAGTTATACATATACATATGTTCCCATATCTCTTCCCTCTTGCGTCTCCCTCCCTCCCTTTATTCCCATCTTGCCCCTAGGTTCTTCTGACGATTTTTTTTTTTTTTTAGATTCCATATATATGTGTTAGCATATGGCTTGTAGCTTATATTATACATAGTAGTTTGTACCTCTTAATTCCCTACACCTATCTTGCCCCTCACCCCTTTCCCTCTCCCCACTGGTAACCACAGATTTGTTTTCTATATCTGTGAATCTGTTTCTTTTTGTTATATTCATTAGTTTGTTTTATTTTGTAAATTTCACATATAAGTGGTATCATACAGTACTTGTCTTTCTCTGACTTATTTCACTTAGCATAATATCCTCCAAGTTTATCCATGTTGTTGCAAATGGCAAAATTTCATTCTTTTTTATGGCTGAGTAGTATTCCATTGTGTATATCTTCTTTATCTCTTCATCTGTTGATGGACACTTGGGTTACTTCCATATCTTGGCAATTGTAAATACTGCTGCTGTGACCACTGGGGTGCATCTATCTTTTCCAATAAGTGTTTTCATTTTTTCTTACATATACCCAGGAGTAGAATTGCTAGGTCATATGGTAGTTCTAATTTTAGTTTTTTGAGAAACCTCCATACTGTTTTCCACAGTGGCTGCACCAATTTACATTCGCGAGGGTTCCCTTTTTTCCACATACTCACCAACATTTGTTATTTGTGTTCTTTTTTTTTAATTAAAAAAAATTATTTATTTTATTTATTTATTTTTGGCTGTGTAGGGTCTTTGTTGCTGCACGTGGGCTTTCTCTAGTTGAGGCAAGTCGGGGCTACTCTTTGTTGCGGAGCGTGGGCTTCTCTTGTTGCAGTTGCAGAGCATGGGCTCTAGGCGTGTGGACTTCAGTAGTTGTGGTGCATGGGCTCAGTAATTATAGCTTGTGGGCTCTAGAGCGCAGGCTCAGTAGTTGTGGCACGCTGGCTCGGCTGCTCCGCAGCATGTGGGATCTTCCCAGACCAGGGCTCGAACCCATGTCCCCTGCGTTGGAAGGCAGATTATTAACCACTGCACCACCAGGGAAGCCCCTGTGTTCTTTTTGATGATAGCCATTCTGACAGGTGTGAGGTGACATCTCTTTTTTTTTTTTTTTTTTTTAAGTCTTTATCAAATTTGTTACAATATTGTTTTAACATCTTTATTGGAGTATAACTGTTTTACAATAGTGTGTTGGTTTCTCCTTTACAACAAAGTGAATCAGTTATACATATACATATGTTCCCATATCTCTTCCCTCTTGCGTCTCCCTCCCTCCCTTTATTCCCATCTTGCCCCTAGGTTCTTCTGACGATTTTTTTTTTTTTTTAGATTCCATATATATGTGTTAGCATATGGCTTGTAGCTTATATTATACATAGTAGTTTGTACCTCTTAATTCCCTACACCTATCTTGCCCCTCACCCCTTTCCCTCTCCCCACTGGTAACCACAGATTTGTTTTCTATATCTGTGAATCTGTTTCTTTTTGTTATATTCATTAGTTTGTTTTATTTTGTAAATTTCACATATAAGTGGTATCATACAGTACTTGTCTTTCTCTGACTTATTTCACTTAGCATAATATCCTCCAAGTTTATCCATGTTGTTGCAAATGGCAAAATTTCATTCTTTTTTATGGCTGAGTAGTATTCCATTGTGTATATCTTCTTTATCTCTTCATCTGTTGATGGACACTTGGGTTACTTCCATATCTTGGCAATTGTAAATACTGCTGCTGTGACCACTGGGGTGCATCTATCTTTTCCAATAAGTGTTTTCATTTTTTCTTACATATACCCAGGAGTAGAATTGCTAGGTCATATGGTAGTTCTAATTTTAGTTTTTTGAGAAACCTCCATACTGTTTTCCACAGTGGCTGCACCAATTTACATTCGCGAGGGTTCCCTTTTTTCCACATACTCACCAACATTTGTTATTTGTGTTCTTTTTTTTTAATTAAAAAAAATTATTTATTTTATTTATTTATTTTTGGCTGTGTAGGGTCTTTGTTGCTGCACGTGGGCTTTCTCTAGTTGAGGCAAGTCGGGGCTACTCTTTGTTGCGGAGCGTGGGCTTCTCTTGTTGCAGTTGCAGAGCATGGGCTCTAGGCGTGTGGACTTCAGTAGTTGTGGTGCATGGGCTCAGTAATTATAGCTTGTGGGCTCTAGAGCGCAGGCTCAGTAGTTGTGGCACGCTGGCTCGGCTGCTCCGCAGCATGTGGGATCTTCCCAGACCAGGGCTCGAACCCATGTCCCCTGCGTTGGAAGGCAGATTATTAACCACTGCACCACCAGGGAAGCCCCTGTGTTCTTTTTGATGATAGCCATTCTGACAGGTGTGAGGTGACATCTCTTTTTTTTTTTTTTTTTTTTAAGTCTTTATCAAATTTGTTACAATATTGCTTCTGTTTTATGTTTTGGTTTTTGGGGAGCGTTTGGGAGCGAGGCATGTGAAACCTTAGCTCCCTGACCAATCAAACCCACACCCCGTCCCTTCATTGGAAGGCGAAGTCTTAACCACTGGACCATCAGGAAAGTCCCTCATGTGGTTTTAATTTGCATTTCTCTGATGATTAATGATGTTCTGTAGGCCATCTGTATGGAACTTGACTACTTTAGATACCTCATGTAAGTAGAATCATACACTATTTGTCTTTTTGTGACTGACATATTTCACTTAGCATAATGTCCTCAAGGTTCATCTATGTTAGAGCATATGACAGGATTTCCTTCTTTTTAGAGGCTGCATAATGTTTCATTATGTATATGTGTGTGTGTATCCCACATTTTCTTTCTTTTTTCTTCTTTTTCTTTCTCTTTATTAATTTGGCTGCATCGGGTCTTAGTTGTGGTGTGCAGGCTTCTCTCTAGTTGTGGCGCACGGGCTCCAAAGTGCGAGGGCTCAGTAGTTGCATTGCACAGACTTAGTTGCCCTGCGACACGTGGGGTCTTAGTTCCCTGACCAGGGATTGAACCCGCGTTCCCTGCATTGGAAGGCAGATTCTTAACCGCTGGACCACCAGGGAAGTCCTTCCCACTTTTCTTAATCCAGTTTTCTATTGATGAACATTTAGGTTGCACGAACTTTTTAAAAAATTACTTATATGTTCTTCTGTATCAACTAGTCTGCTGTAAACTCCTTGTGTGTATTTCATTTCAATTATTGTATCTTTCAGCTCTTACTGGTTCTTTTTTATATTTTCTTGTTTCTTGTTAATATTTTCACTGTGTTCATCTCAATTTTTTCCAGGTTCAGTTAGCGTTCTTATTACTAATGCATTGAACTCTTTATCTGGTAAATTATTTATCTGTTTCATTGGCTGTTTTTTTTTTCCCCCAGGGTTTTTTTTCTTATTTTTTCATTTGAAAGAATCCCTTTGCCTTCTCATTTTGTTCAACTCACTCTGTCTCGATGAAATTAGGATACCTATCCCAGTCTTGAAGGGGTGTCCTCTGCATGTGAGTATGGGTCACATCTTCCCCCAGGGTGTGCTGGAAGCTATCACCTTGGTGTGAGGTGGGACTAGAGATTGAGAGGCTAGAACCAGAGACAGGTGTGAACTGGGGCTTCTCCCATGTTCACTGGCCATCACCACCCTATTATGGGCATTGTCAGGTCCCAAGGTGTTGGAGTTATAAATCCTGAGGGTCGGGTCCTAGCTGGTCTGTTCTCTCTAAGTGTGCACTCTCCCCATGCCTGGCAATGGGGAGCAGCATTGAAGCAAGAGGAGCTGGATCGTGTGCCTGGTCCAGGCTGGGACACACACTGGGACAGTGCTGGTATGCCAGTCAGAGCTCAAGACAGCTCCTTATCCAACATCTCCATGAGCACTAGCAATGGCTGCCCTTTACCCCTTTCAGTACAGTGCTGGGCCCAAGTTGGCTCTGTCCCCCACGTGTGAGATTGCATGGACTTTTAATTTGCTTCTACCTCTTGACTATTGTGAATAATGCTGCAGTGAACATGGGTGTGCAAATATCTCTTGGAGATCCTGTTTTCAATTCTTTTGGACGTATGCACAAAAGTGGGATTGCTGGATCATATTCTATTTTTACTTTTCTGAAGAACCTCCATACCGTTTTTCATAGTAGCTGCACCGTTTTACATTCCCACCAACGGTACACAATAACTTTATTTATTTATTTATTTGGCGGCGTTGGGTCTTCGTTGTTGCACGTGGGCTTTCTCTAGTTGCGGCGAGTGGGGGCTACTCTTAGTTGCGGGGCGCGGGCTTCTCATTGCGATGGCTTCTGTTGTTGCAGAGCATGGGCTCTAGGCACATGGGCTCAGTAGTTGTGGCTCGTGGCTCTAGAGTGCAGGCTCAGTAGTTGTGGCGCACGGGCTTAGTTGTTCCACAGCATGTGGGATCTTCCTGGACCAGGGACTGAACCCATGTCCGCTGCATTGGCAGGTGGATTCTTAACCACTGCACCACCAGGGAAGTCCCCACAATAACTTTAACTTTTTTTTTTTTTTTTTTTTTTTGTGGTACATGGGCCTCTCACTGTTTTGGCCTCTTCGGTTGCAGGGCAC